>NW_010145882.1:39798-74482 GCF_000699245.1 Pterocles gutturalis | reverse complement strand
AGGGGTAACGATTATAAGCTGAAAGAAGGCAGATGGAAGATTCAAAATCGGACAAAAAGAGGTTCCTTGTACCCAAAAAAATAATTACTTAATAGAATTAATTGTGCCTAGATGCTGTACACAACAAATTTTACATAAATTTTTAAAAATGCATTATTTCATGAAAAGTAAACAATCCATGCACAGTTTTTGCATATGAATATACCATTTCTGACTTGGAAAATCCCTGAGCTACAAGTCATTAAAAGCAAGGAGATATGCACTGAGCATTTTGCCATATTCTTACATTCTTTCCCAGGTTATCTGCTAATAGTGCCCCTCCAGACTGCTAAATCATAATTTGTCTGATAAATTTTAAGGTTGGTACCTACAACCCCAAAAGTACCATATATGAGATCTCTAATGTTGAATCAAAAGACTAGATAGAAAAAAAACCTACCCAGTTAATTTTGAGTGTGTATTTCTCTGTTACAAATGTGCACAAACAATATGTTTAACAGTGTTCCTTGGATTACATTAGATATCTCTGAACTGTAATCCTCTACAGCTGTGACGCACATGGGCACACCTCTGTAGGCATCATAATGAATAGCTGCTCAACAGGAAGCTTGCTCTGAAATGTACACCGTCATTTCTGCTGTTTACAACATGAAACCTCCAATATTCTTGTTTCTTTATTTCCCAGCAATAATCTTCAGATTGCAGAAAGGAGAGGTTTTTAAACTGAGATTTACCACTTCAGAGTAGTAAGTACACTTTTGTAAGTATTGCAGAAATCCTTAAGATCCCTGTCTTGCACGAAGCCAGTCTACTAATTTAGTCCTATGATTTAGGAAAGGTCAAGAGGGCAACAGTTGAAAGACTAAGAAATGGAAATTTTTTTTGCCCGGTTGCTTGTTGCTTTGCATTTGTTTATACATCTGCACTGGGATCAGCTTAATTGAAAGAGCCTATACAGAATATTAACCTTTTTCTGAATACTGCCAGTGACATTTGATGTGTAATTTTGTGATGTATGCTCTTCATTATAAACAGCCATTAGCTGTTGAACTTAAAGCACTGTTGTCAGATGTGCTTTTTCTTTTGGGCTCTGATCCTGCAAATGTGCAAATACACAACAAAGAAATCTCATTGGACACAGATGATGAAAAATAATAGTTAGTGATTTAACATTTGTTTGTAGCGTGTCTCTAAAAGGGTTGAATTAATATTTGTAGTGTATGAATTATCTAAGACACTTTCCTGTAACATCAACAAATGAAGTAGCACAGAAGCATCAGAAACTCTGTGAACAGAAAAAATTCCAAACACTGATAAAACAGAACCATATTGCAATCAAAGTTGTATCCTAAATGACCAGCTGTAACAAGTAATGCCATTTGCGCTTGACCTCACTCAGTATCCATTTTACGAGGCAATGTGATCAACAGCCATCACCCAAATTCTTCTTTTCACAGAGAACAAACAATATAGAAAGTAGGCAATGAGGTACACAGGAATAAATTGATGAACAAGAGAGTAATTACTTAAGATTACAGCACAATGTTATTCAAGACTACAAACCAGCTGAGAGGATTATATACACCAGCATGGACTATTACTTCACATTCAACTTTTCTTTACAGAAAACATGCACTCCCTTAGTAACATGCTACTTTGTCTTTACCAATGCACCATTTTTATTACAAGTGTTATTCATCTGACAACACACTGATCAACAGGAAAGATTTACTCTCCTTAGCTGTCAATAAACTAAGGCTTATTAACACTCCCATGGCTCTTCAATCATCGTTTCCAATGACAAGCTGACTATAAAGTTTCACTCTATTATGGAGTAATTCTTCAGGTGTGAACTAAAGGCAGCAATGAGAAATAATTAGTTATATAACATCTTACCAACGTGAGTGTTAGAACTAGTCAAACTGTTTATTGATTTCAGCTTCATCTTGCCTCCTGCTGACTCTAAATATGGACTAAAACAAACAACTGGATCCCAACAGTCTCAGTAGGCAAAGTTTTGGGGGAAAAATCTTACAAAAAGCCTTTACACAACAATAGAAAAAATTTTTTTTTCACTGCAGTTTAGTGTAAGGAAATCCCAGTGAGTAAATTTTAGATGGAGATTGGCATTGCTGATTACAAGTGAACTTCAATCTCCTATTTATGAGCTTCCTGCACATCTCCCATGCAATAGCCAAAGCACTTACTATTGAAGCCTGATTTTCATACTTAAAGCCAAATGTATTACCTTCCTTTCTATCCACTTGTTCTTGAGGAAATTCCTTCATCCTTCCATAAAATGTAATACATAAAGCTGAAGGTGAGAACTAGGGTAGGGGGAGGCTTTCTGAAGGAGTTGGTCACATTCCTTATAGTCATCTGTCCCTTTAGAGGGGCTTCTGAAGAGGCTGAAACTCTTTGTACTGGTGGGACTTACCCAGTGGGCTGTGCTAAGAAGGGCTCCCAGTCAGGACCAGTGGTTTGTACAACACAGACACAGTTTTACAGCCAATATGAGTGCAATGAAACACAGCCAAAGCAGCATATACAGGTGCAGTTTCACTGAAGACACCGGTGAAAGATACTACTTTATGGAAGAAAAAGCCATGCAAAAGCAACAAATTCTAAGAGGTTTCTCAACCCACCACAACTTCTTCACAATCTTTTCTTCCTCATTGAGGTATTTCTGCCTTTCTTGTTCCACTAGGTTGCGCTGTCGCTGCACAGGATCTTCAAGTCTCTTCACTGTTTCAATCATTTTGCCATTGATTTCCAGCTCTGCTTTCTTCACCATGGCCCTCAGCATCTCCTGGTTCTGCAGCTGTTGCACAAAAGAAATCAACTTCAGTTTTTCCTGCTTGACTGACATCCCCAGCAACAGAATACATTGCAGAGCTCAGAAGTAGGTTGGGATAAACACAGCCCTACAGCAAGAGAGAATTTTAACCTTCTTTCCCTCATTAACTTTACCTATAACCATTATTCCATAAGGAAGTGTTGGGGGTGAGAAAAGCCTAAATCTGATTAACTTCTAATGTATATATTTAACTTCCAGTTGCAAGCTGACGAACAAAAGATGTTGGGATCAGTACACCACCTTCAGCGCATAACTTCTACATGGATTGTGGCCCCTTTATTCTGCTCAGTCCAGCATGAATCAAGAATTAATCATGCCTCACAAGAATGCCGGAAGCTTGACTTCCGCTTTGTGCCTAAGTTTATGGATTGCACTGCCCATACATGCCTGGTGGATAATCCCACACATTAATGACAAGGCTGGAACGCACTGTTGTTCTCAGAATGGAATTTTTCAGTCTCTCAAGTGGCAGAAGAAGGATTGTGTCATCTGGTGTAATTCGGTGACAGACATACAGCTCATATGCAGAACAAAAAACCTCCTTCACCCACCAAAAAAAAAAAAAAAATCTCCAAACCCTTAAAAATATGGTAATTTTCTTAGAACTGTAAAATTCATACCTATTTTCTTATCTTAGCCTTATCATACCTTCTTCCTTACCTTAGCCTTATGGTAAGTACCTAAAGCACTGATTTTCCTATGGATATTAAGTTTGCAAAGTAAAACACAGCTAAGAAAGCAAACTAGACTGTACTCTTCTGTGAGTAGCCCTATAGCAGCTGTGCCCCACACTCACACAAACCAAACCTGTTCAAGATTCTTACACAAATCAAAAGATTCAAAGTGATAAGCAGAGCTCCATCCATTCACGCCTTTGGGATACAGGCAACATGAACACAACTCTGTTAGCCTAGCAGCCATCTCATACTGAAATATTTTTAAAAACACCTGTGTCACTTGGGAGATTAAGTTTCAGTCTTAAAACTAGCAACCAAACTTTCAACTGCCTTCTAAACATCTAGGCTTAACAGCCAAACCACATTTAACTTATGAAGTAAACCCACTACCTAATAGGAAGAATCACAAAAATGGATTACTTACAAGGCAATATAAGGCAACAAGACTTCTTTTTAAGTTTATTTAAGAGAATTAATGGGAATCAGAGAAAAAAAAAGGCTTTGCCCAGGTCATTCTTTCCAGTCAGTATGGGAATTAGAGGAACAAACTCAACTCTTCCCTCCTGACTCTTCAGTCCTTTTGCCTGACCCTGCCTTCTCCAGCGACACAACTGTGATGAGAGGGAGGATAACACTTCACTGGAGGTGTGTGGTGGGGTCTGAGCTGTGACAAGCAGGAGGCGTTAGCTCAAAACTCAGCTGAAGATATGTGTTAGCAGTTAGGGAAAAAAATGAAGCTGGAAAACATTTGAAACAGCACAGATTTATGAACATTGTCAGCTGCTTTACACCATACTGGATTCTTTTGAACACCATGCGTATGTGTATTTTTCCCCACTATGGGATTAACGTTTGGGTTTGGTAAACTAAAACCCCTTACAGCAAGGCCAGCGCAGCTATCTGAGACACACATCTCTTCCATTGTGCCATATTTTCATAAATGAATGAATAAATGAATAAATTAGTGAATGAGCATGTAACACTTCAGTCATACAGTTTATTCACAGCTCTTTAAAAAAATGGGGAAATTTGATACAGCGAAGTGACTTTGGAAATGTGAAACAACTGATCCGAGGTCAGTGAGAAGGTCAGTAACAGAGGCAGACTTAAGTCTCAGGTGTCCAGAATTTAAGTCCTCTATGTTCCTCAGCTGGTAACAGTGACTCCCATTAATACCAAAACTGAGTGTGCATGTGTGTGAAGTTGTGCAATGGCAGGTACACTTTTTTTTCTCTTATAGGGATATATAAGGGATCTGTATTTACTGTAGTAACATCTACAGATAAGATTTCTGCAGTGCTTGAACAGTATTAGAAAGTTTCAGTCATAAAAGTTTATCCATTTATGATAGCAAGATTAGGGAATAAAAATATAACTCAGCAATATTTCAAAAAGCTTGTAAGTTGAAGAGTCCCATACCCATACTGAGACTCCCTGGCTAAGTGCACACCCATCTGTCCCTCAGACCACTTCTGCCAGTTACTCCACCACCTCAAGTGGAGGAAGTTTTATGGATCTGCCGGAGTTATTCTGGTTCCACAGGAGAGAACTTTTTGTACTTTAAGTTTGCTTGAAAACAAGCCAAATAAACAATCTTAGACACTCACACTGGAAATGAAAGTTTGTTAAAACAGTGTTCAAGATCCAAAGTCAAGTGCACAAAGGAAAGGAAATGCAATGCAGGCTTTCCTGTCATCACCAAATGGCAATTTCTTGCTGATTAGAATTAACTTGACTTATAACTGCAAAAAGCAATCAAACATCAAGAAATTTAACACCTTTTTTTTTAGAATTCTAGTAACATCTCCTATATTCATTACCCTTGGTGCTCACTCTCAGCCTCTCCAAACTCTCCAGACACCTACCTTGTCCCTCTTTTTTGGCTACTGCTCCAGCTATTATCTATCGCTGCTCTCTCACAAGTACCCCAGCACCGCCTCTGGCACCCACTTAAAGCATAATCTGATCACCAGTTTAGTTCACTTTGAGCTAATTATTATCTGTGAGACAGGCAACTGGAAAACCAAGTATCAGTTCACAGCCCTGCTTCTCATTAGGAGACAAGCATGACTTGTCCCAGGTCCTGCTGAGAGAGGTGTCTGGGCCACCCACTTCCCCACACACTACAGTGCACAGCAACAAACAGGGGCTGATCGCCTGCAGCTCAGAATCTCTGTAGAATCTAATCATCTAATTCCTAAAGTTTGTTACCATACATAGACTAAATGTAGTCTCACCAGTTCTATAATGCAGCTCAAAACACAACTGAATTCAAAGTTACACTTGTGAGATTGAGTATCATACACTATTTATGAAAGTATTCTTATTACATTTTCTATCCTTTCTGCAGCACTCATTTCCCTGCAAATAATACATTGATTGAAGGAAAAGCATGCATGCATACACATTCCTAATGCTGAACCTTAATTATATCTAACTTCTTTCCCTTCAAACGTGTTCACTTAAAGAAAGGAAGGAATAGACAAAAAAAAATTCCACTGTACAAATAAGCTAATGATATATACCATGAACACGTACTCTAAGGCTTAGTTCAGAATTCCCACGAAGAGTTCTCATTATCTGGGAGTGCAGAATGAACAGACCCACTGAACTCATCATGGGCTCCAGCCTTACCAACAACAAACGCATCCAGGACACAGGCTGGGTTATAGCCTATCGCTGGCAATGAGGAAAACTCCATGGCACCATGGAACTACTCTTTTTTGAATAGCTCTGAAAATCAGAATGTTTAAGGAAGATCCTACTGGAGTAGCAAGATCTAACCTCTAGCAACAGCCATGATGCAAATGTCTTTATTTCAAGAATCTCTGGTTAAAATCCAAGCACAGACTGAAACAGTCTTAACTTTTAGTTGCATCTGGTAACATACACATTTAACTGGTGTGTGAATCAATACATCTGGATCAATTGCTGCTGGGTATGTTTTAGAAAGAGAATTTTGCCAGCACAGATGAAGGCTACGTGAATGAACGGGTCTTTTCCATTATGTGTTTCTCCAATTCTACTAAGCAAATAAGTAAGAACTTAAAGTGATATCAATTTCAATTGAACCACAGACAGTACTAAATATAGTTTTATGTTCTGTTCCTTAGCTACCCTACCAACTTTTGTGCCTGTGTAATCACCCTTTTCAGCTTTTTGGAAGTGTTTCTTTTAGTCTGTCACTATATGAAAAATTCACACAAACACGAACAAACTGACTGCCAACCCAGGAGAAACAGTGAAAGTGAAAAATATGAAGTACTGTCAAACATTTCATGCAAACAACCTGGAAAAACAGAGAAATACTTTTCCCTTTTACTTAGAATTATTTAAAAAAAAAACCGTAGCTCTTCAGTTTAAAACACTACCTGCTTCACTTGCCGCTCTACGAACTGGGAACTCTTTCTCAAAATAATTCCACCCATTCAGGAAATCCATGACAAAAACTCACTCTCATTAAAGTAATTCATATATAATATAGCAAAGTTTTTCCTGAGCTACAGGTTCTTCCATTTGACTATCACAAATTTGGTCACTTCCTACTGGCACAATCCACTAAATTTGCTATCATTTCTGAAATAAGGGAAGCCAGCCAGAGTGAATGAGCACACTTGGGATATATCCTTTTTTCTTTCTCAAGACTTCCTTGGCAGCACTGATTTGTGCAGATGGCACAAGTTTCTTCACTCCTGTGTGCCATAATGCTATATCTAATCACAAGCAAGGTTACCACCCCAGGTAGCGCCATGGAGACAAGACGCAACTGGGGAAATGCCACCTCCTCAGTGAGCAGGCCCTGTGAAAATGCTGCACTCCCTCCCTCCAGCACAGCACCACAACCTTCATCCCACTTTATGAGGCCAAGTACTAAGCGCAGCTGGTGGCCAGATCGCAGGCATCTGCCAAGAGCTGCATTTGGCACATGGGGTTACAGAAGGACAGAGGGGCTGCAGTGGTTTGTGGCACAAATATGGAAGAAACACTCTTACACGTAATGTGCTAGGGCAGAGATCCCAAGCCAGAGTCTTGAAATTAGATGGGGACTATGATGGCCAGCACATAAGCACCACTCCTGGGAACAGCTTTTGAAAAATACATTTGCTCTAGGAACATACCCATCCTAAACTGAAAATGTAAATACATGGGTGGTATATCACAGGCAGAGGTCACCTGGCTGACAGAACTGTTTGCTCCAAATACTGTCTGCCATCTCTTAATTACCAGCAAACTGAGTACAGGACTTTGTCACAGCATCTTCAGTCTTCAACATGTTTTCTTTACCCTGATGTTTACCTCACCCTTCTGCTCCCTTGCCCTATCACTGGTTCATAATTCAATTTCCTTTAGTTGAGGAGGTGAACGCAAAATGTGCCCTGAAGTCTGATCCGTATTATCATCACTCCATTCTAAAATTAACCAGCAAATCAAAGGGGATTGACACAGTACCGTTCCCATATTCAAAACCACCCTGGTCACAATAGCAGTAGCTACAGCCCTACAATACCAAACATGTGATGCCCCTTTCCAGGCAAGAAGGACTGGCAGAGTATTGAAGTTTCTCCCGCTGTGCACTTTGTCTTACAAGAAATCACTTTACCTCCTTTTACATCTTCTGAGACAATGCACAGTGCTCTTCAGTTTCCAATTAAGTGAAGCGTTGAAGATCCCTACAGCTGCATACGCTTATTTTCACAGTGTCTGAGATGAACAGCATATATTTACATTTGCAGCATGATGGTATGTGTCAACAGAATATTTTGGTTAACTCTTCATTGGTCTTACTGTTTCTAGCAGGTTTTGAAGTGTTGACGTGTGCTAGGAAGGTACTGGCAAAATGTGAATGTAAGTAGGGCACAACAAACCTTTGCAGAAATTTCTGAAATATCTTATTTCTGTGCTGCTCAAGTTGGCTATTCTTCTGGATTCTGTAAATATAGGACTCAGACTCTATCTTAATGTGTATCTACTGATCCTCAGCTACATTTGAGTTTCCTGACATCAAAGTTGTTTATTCAGGAACTTAAAAACTTTCTCAACTGTAAATAGTACAGAGGAGGAACATGACTCTTCCGACATGTTTATAAAGCACATAGCATAGCAGGGTCCAAACTGTAATCACAGACTTGATATTATTGTAATACAAGCACTGCTTTAATATCTAGAGTCATCAAACAAAGCTAGAAATGAAGTTTTTTCTCAACAGCAGTAGTTAAACTGAGCTAATCATCACACCTCTAGGACTATGCAAGTGGTGTATGCTAAAGCAGAATACACTTTCGTGCCTTTAATACCTGGGTCTTCCTTTTGGTAGAACTTTGCTACTGGGAATCACTCACATACAACAGGTAAAAGAGAAAGAAAGAAAGAGAGAGAGAAAGAGAAAAAAGAGAGAAAGAGAGAGAAAAAGAAAGAGATAGAGAAAAAAGAGAGAGAGAAAAAGAGAGAAAGAGAGAAAGAGAGACAAAGAGAGAACAAGAGAGAGAAAAAGAAAGACAAAGAGGAAGGAGGCAAGGAAGGGAAGGAGGGAGGGAGGGAGGAAGGAAAGAAAGAAAGAAAAAGGCATTTGCTGACAATCTACTTTCCCAGCATTACCCAGATAAGCATACCTGTAGCTGCTTCATCTGATGCAGCTGCAGCCGCAGATCTGACACGTTGCGTTTCACACCATGCAGGCTGACTTGCATTGATGGGGCTCCAGCTGGGTGATGGATGACAGCTGACTCCACAGTTGCCAATGTGTTCTTCCCTCCAGATATGTTAGCAACGCCTGCAATAAGCAGCAGCATGGGTTGAGCTGACCAAGATCCTTCCACTGCCCACTGAATCCATACGTATTTCACACAGATGGACAAGAAAATTACAGCTGCCAATGCTCAGTAGCAACAGGAGACTGGCACCTCCTTATCCAATATATTTTAAGGAAAGACTGTACAATATCAGAGTGTATCTTGCTGGAACCTCAGCCATATCAGAGCACTGAATTACCACAAGACTGCTTCCTATCACATGTAGTGCAGACAGGATAATAAGCTATAACTCCAGATTACACAAAACAGCAGCAAATCAAATTGGTGCTGAAAGTAGCTTTGGGATTGTCCTCCAGGAGCCATGTGAGACCGAGTTTGACGCAAATTCACAGGAACTGCATATTTGTTGATTAATTATCACTGGAGAGAGATTCAGTCAAACCGCCAAGTTTGGGGAAAAGGTTTCTGTAGAGAATCTTGCTTTGTTGCTTAAAGTACAATTGTATTATTTCTATCAGATGTCTCCAACAGGTACTGTATAAACCCGGGAGAACAGAAATGGAATGGTGGTGTGTCAGAGAACTACTCTCCAGTCACATTGCATCCACCCACTCCCCTTTACTCTGTCCTTTACTCAGGACTGTGTTCACAAGGGAATACAAGGTAACACAAGGAAGTAAGCTGAGCCACACTCTGATAATAACTGTCACTGTTCTCACAAGTCTTTCTTCATTAAATAATGGTGTTCTTCTACACAGCATCAATGTCAAGCTTGTTCCTTCCAGTCTCAAGTACCTGGGAAGAAGCTTTATTTACAGGACACAAACAGTCCAGCTCATCAGCTAATGCTCACGTTACAGCTTCTTCTAGCAACTTGCACTTACACACCCATATTTTTCAAATTTTCTATTGTCCCCTCCCCTCCCCACTGCCAAGAGGCAAAAATGACAGACTGTCAGTAGGACACACACACATTTTTTAAGTCCAGCACTATGTCGCCCTGCATAATCTCCTGATTACAGTGCCAGATACACCTTGTCCCTCGGGCTGAGATGGTTGCTGCTCCCTGAACTATTGCATTATCAGTCCCTCGCTACAAGAAAGACATTGAGGTGCTGGAGTGTGTCCAAGGAAGAGCAACAAAGCTGGTGAAGGGTCTAGAGAACAAGCCTTATGAGGAGCGCCTGAGGGTACTGGGGTTGTTTAGTCTGAAGAAAAGAAGGCTCAGGGGAGACTTTATCGCTCTCTACAACTACCTGAAAGGAGGTTGTAGCGAGGTGGATGTTGGTCTCTTCTCCCAAGTAACAAGTGATAGGAGGAGAGGAAATGGTTTAGATTGGATATTAGGAAAAATTTCTTCACCGAAAGGGTTATCAAGCACTGGAACAGGCTGCCCAGGGAAGTGGTTGAGTGACCATCCCTGGAGGTAACTGAAAGACGTGTTGACATTGTTCCTTGGGACATGGTTTAGCGGTGGACTTGACAGTGTTAGGTTAACAGTTGGACTTGATGATCCTAAAGGTCTTTTCCAACCTAAAAGATTCTGTAGTTCTATTCTATGATTATGTCATTTTTCCATGAATAAAACAAAACATCTGAGGAAACAGAAAACAACTAATCAATGGATCTGCACAGGGATTTTGGTCATCATTTGTTCCCACAAGCACACATTCTATCAAGTTCAATGAAATCAAACAGAAACTAGTGTTGCAAGCTTTTCTTTGCCTGTTGAAGGCAAATTTTCAGTGCACCAAAGGGCATGACAGATTTTTCTGGCTGAAATGAATATGAACCCACAAGTGGTTAAGTTTTATTCCAGCCCTCTGATCCCTAGTAGTGTTTTCAACCAGTAAAATTTCCAAATGTGCCCAAGTGAGTACAGTTCAGCATAACAACACATTGTTACTCCTTTGCCAACAGGTGCGGATACCTCAAATGTAGCCTTTGCAAAATTAATCTGGGGGAAGCATTTTTAAAGGATGGAAGTTATGCCAGACTGTTTTTATTTAAAAAATAGCCTAAAAGGTTTCTGATGAATCCTGTTTCTTGTTTTATCTACATTTGCAATTCCTGTCAGCAAAAGTACAGGTCCCTCTGGCTGCACCCATGCTATATATGGTGTGCCATGCCACAGGTTCCAGAGACATGCTCAAACAAAAAGCAGTTTTGGCCCAGTGCTGGCCGTTGTAATGCTATACCTTACCTAAATGTGCTCCAGCTAGATCCACTCAGGGCTTCAACAATGGCACTTTTCATCTCACTGCTGAGCAAGCTGATGCACATTTTTGCTATACTCCAGCATGATTCAATGCTCTCTTGACTTTCAAAGAGCTGCTTAACAGAAACCAACACTCAAGAAATACACTGTCCTTGTTCACTGCCATTCTGTATCCACTCCATGCTTCAGTCTAAAATATGCTAGTACTTATCTGTCTACACGTACACTGTAGTTTTTCCTACAGTCAAGCATCTATTTCCCTCCCACGTGCATTATTTTCTACATTTTTTTAAAGAAAAGGGTATTTAGCTCATAAACCCTACAGACAGAAACCACCAGAGAGTCTGAAAAATGTGGGTAAGACTCCAAGAGTTCTGATCCCTAGCCACAAATCTGGACTATTTTTGATAGCATATCTACCTTTCTGCTATTCTTTGTCTCAAGCAAAAGCTCCAAAACCTCAGCCCCCAACCCTGTGATGATGCAGCCAAGGCATGAATCAGTCCCCACCAGCGTCTCTCCCCATGCTGGACCCCAGTCAATTCACATATTTTCTCAGGAAGTGGTCCCTGCTTTCCTTTCAGTGTAGATGGACTGTTATCTGCTTCTGTAAACTATAAATGTCTCTGACTCCCTACAAAGCAGATCTCCTCCTCCTCTGCTGCCTCAGCCACCTCTTCTCCGCGTTGGTACTCCCAGCTGCCACCGTGCCCCTGCTGCAGAGCGTGCTCAGAGCCTGTGAAGCACGATGTGGGAGTCTCCAGGGTATAAATCACAACCACAGACACCAAGTGAGCTTGGGAGCGCAGTAAGGATCAGCAGATGATTTCTCAGAGATACATATTTTCATCAAAAAAAAAAAAAAAAGTGGCAGCTGAAAGAGGGGCTGCTTCATTTAGGGAGTATAGCTCGCTTTTGGTAATAGTCCCAGGCTGTAAATTTGCGATTAGATGTGTGGCCAGATGGACTGAGGGCAAAGAAACAGCATTGGCTCTCAGGTTTTTAAATAGACCTTTGCTGGAGCTGGGTAAGGAGGCCTGGATGCAAAAACCCTCCATAATTCCCTAATACTTTGGACAAAACCCAAATGTTAACTTTTTTTTACAAAGGCTAATGCCATTTTTTAAAGTACAAAGAGAACTTATGTGCAGAAAGGGGAAAGGTTTGTTATTTTCCCAGGCTCAGGAAGGTAAGGAACACAACTTCCACTCCCTGACGCTTGACCTTTGCTCTTGTTGCAAAGACAGTGCTCTCTTTCTGTTTTCCAGATTTTATTTTTCTTTCTAAAATGCTAAAACTTTGTTTTGAAGCAGGCTATAAAAAAAGGACATCAGACAACACCCAGCAATGTTTCTTCACAAATTACTCATCTCCTTATTATAGAGCTACAATATTTTCAAGCATCATTTGGGGAGACACGTGACAGTTACTTAGTTCTCTTTCCATCCAGTTAGAATCCACTCAACAAACAGGCAAATGGAATGTTAAGGTTGCAATTTCATCTTTAGCAAGCTGTTATGGCCAGGCACTAAAGCACACTTAAAAGAATAAAATATTCTATATATATTCATTTAATTGATCCAGAATGAATTCAGGATCATGTTTCACCTGCAAATGCTAACACAGTTCAAAGACTGGCATGATCAGCCTTTGACTCTGAGATAAGCAAGAAGATATGGACAATGTTTTTAATTTACAATTATCACAGCAAGAGTCATGCATGTGAAAAAGGCACAAAGAGATGCACAGATGACAAGATATTTCACTAAGAGTGAGGAATCAAATCCGAGCCCTACATGTGTAACACTTCTCCCTACTGCCATCTCCCTCTCTTGATGTACTCCTTGATCCCTTTTCAGGAAATACTGAAACACCCTTCTTCCTCTTCCAATAGGACAGCAACTAGCAAAGAACTATTGCTTTTTTTTGGTAATCCATGATACAACTGATTGCAATTTAGTCAATGAGTCCAGGATTTAATCTATCAATCTCACCACTTGATGAACAAAAATATGACAGAAAAGAGAGTAGGTGAGCATTTCTCAGCATATTTGTTAGTAATCCCAAGGACACTCTTCCTAGTATGGTTTGTTTTTAGAGTCACATGCTATTTCTAAGTGCAGACTCCCTTGATGCCATTCACTTTTGATGAACTGAAGGTTATAACGCTTCAGTCATGAGATTTCTCCTAACATACATAGAAGAGACATAGCCAGATTGTGGAAGGTTACTGCTCTTTGAACCCACTCCCCGCGAAAGAACTGAGCCTAAAGCAATAAAACGTAAGAAATACAGACAAGCATGATTGTTACAGGCTCATTTGCCCCAGTGAAAAAGACTTTTTATTTAGGCTCTTTAATATTTGAGGCTAGAGAATCCACCACAGACTGGGAAAGCAAAAACATGTTAAATACAACCATTTGGTTTATATGAAATATCAAACATAGTATTCACAATCTATCTATACAGAGTTATCTAGGATTCCGAAAATTTGGTTTCTTTCTCTTCCCAAGTGAGCTAGTTCTCTATTTTTTGCATGAAAGTCTCCTATCATTGGAACTCATAGTATGAAATACAATGTTGGTTCAACATTTATGAGACAATTTTATCCTGCACAGATGTTTTATTGTTCAGGATGGGAAGCAATTCACGTTTTTGCTTACCAGTGCTCTAGAAAGTACTGCTCAATCAACATTTTACACCA
This sequence comes from Pterocles gutturalis, assembly GCF_000699245.1. Lineage (NCBI taxonomy): Eukaryota > Metazoa > Chordata > Aves > Pterocliformes > Pteroclidae > Pterocles > Pterocles gutturalis. The sequence goes on along the minus strand of NW_010145882.1, from coordinate 60,276 downwards.
CTTTCACTTTCAAATAGACTTTGAAATTGCTAAAACTGGTATCTCAGTGCACAGTTGTCAAGTGGAATTGTATACTAGGAGAATCAACCGTCTAAATGGCTATACTTAATAAGGATTTGGGTGAACTGAAGAACAAAACAGCAGCCAGAAAAAGTGTTTCTAGATGCTGCTGGCATGTTTAAACCCAAGCATAACTACAAAAAGGAGAAACATTCTGTAGCATATTCTGTCAGATTGCCTAATTTTCAAGTAAGCAGGGACTGCATTGACTTATTAGACCTTGTCACATGCAATTTCAAAAGCAGGTGTAAAAGTAAAATATTCCACTACTATACAGCAGTCTTCAATAATAGCTGATGTGGATTACAATACTGTAATATATTGGGGTCAGCATCACCCCTTGTTTCCCTTCCCTGCTACAGTTTAATTTTGTGTCTGAGTCATGCTGGAAAGACAGGATTTAGGGATGCAGATGCTGGAGTTAAAACTATACTTCATAGCACTGATAGGGATCCTTGCAGATGGCTGGCTGCATGGCTGGTCCCACTGCCCTATCCCTGCCTCCCAAGTGATCAGAAAGGCATCTATTGCACAACCTGAATGCTGGTATCCTTACTCAGATGCTCGATATGGGCATGGCTGTGTGACAAAGTCAATGTTTCTGTCAGTATGTGACAGATGCTGATATGGTCTTTTGACAGTAAATTACACACTCCTCCCCCATGCTTGGACATGCAGCTGTTATATGTAATTTTGACATTTCAGGGACATGAGTTCAGTCATACGACAACATAGTGAGGAGTCTTTGGGAAGAACAGTGGCAGGAGACAGCCGCTGGTCAGATGAACCATGCTACTCTGGTGGGCTGGGCATGACTTCCACACCAAGGAATCCCTGCCTTTGCTTTGTGTAGGGCTGTTTTCCCAATGAACATTATTTAATTTCTCATTTCATTGAGAGTATATTCACACACACACACTCCCTAAATAATTTAGGTTGAAAAGGACTTCTGGAGGTCATCTGCTCCAAACTGCCACTCAAAGCAGGGCCCACTTAGATCAGGATCTCCAAGCCAGTTCCTTCCCCCCCGCAAGGTACTTATCTGAATTAGTACAAACACAGGGGAAGTGGAAAGGCCAAACAGCAATACAATACAAAGAGGAAAACAAGGCAACGTGTGTGCAGATTTTGATGGTTTCATAGGTGCTTTGTATGAGACGAGGCCTGTGCAAGTGGGAAATACCATGAATTCTCAGTGTATAATGACACTGAAACAAGGAAAAGCCTGAGCGTTTTGCAGCTGTTTTGAAAAATTATGGATTTTTCAGTAAGTTGTATGAAACTGATAAATTACAACTTATTTCTTCACACCCTGAAGTATTGCTCTTCTCATCCAGGGGCCAGCGGGAAGGGCAGGGGTGGAAGGGGACCAGAGAGTGGCTTGGGAGCAAAGCTCCAGCACCAGGACTTTAGCTCACTTGTTCCTGCATATGCTTCACTGTTTCCAGGTCTGATTTGATTTCTGTTGGTTAGGAGGACATACTGTAATTCCAGATAAACAGGAATCCTGAACTTGAACTAACAGCTCCAACGGAAAGGTTAGTTAAGAGCATAATAGATTTGCTAATAAATGTGTGTGGTTTACTACCTGCCGGAACATAGACCTCCCTGTGGGAACAGCATTACCAGGAAGTAGGGAACTGCCTTTATTTGCATTCAGTGCATGACAAAGGGTGAAGAGGAGGCATATAAACACTCACACACCCTGCAGACATCTCCAGCAGCAGCCCTTACACAAAGAGCTCCACTCAAATGGAGATCGTCTTTCACATCAGCCTTAACTCCATCTTTTAAACACTTAGCAGCTCTCCAAGTGGGAAGCTAAAATAAAACCAGCTCTTATTGACTTCATAATTGATGCTTGCTCAGAACAGTTTAGGCGCAGGCTAATAATTAGTAACAGATCAATATGGCTTAATTAGGGAAAGTGCTATCTTGCTGACTGCTAAATTCCTTAGTGTCATTATATCCACAGCATCCTACTGACAGAAGAACCTTAGAGAAAACTTCAGATGACCAGAACAGGAATGAAATATTTAGGCTTCGACAGCAATTTGGATACATCTGGGGTTAATGACAGATATATACTATAGATGGGATGAGTCACTGGAAAATTCACCTTATGCAGAGACTCTGCATCTCATTTAAACCATTCAGCACAGGTGTGAAATTCATTCCAAAGACCACCTCAATCTGTCAGAAATTCCTCTCTTAACAAAGATGTGATCAGCTCCCATATCCTGAACTTAAACTTCAGCTCTGACAGTACAGCTATGGGACTTTAAGTAAATTTGACATTTGCAAATGGTAGTAATGTTAGAGCTATTCATACATCTGAATAATTTGTAAATTGAAAGTGGATTATCTTACCTGCAGTGTCAATGCTGCTCTTGCTGGACACGATTTTCAACATCATCTTCTCACTAAGTAATAGAAAGAGAAATTATAATTTTAATTTACTAAGAAAAAAACTGTAGTGATTTTATAATCAGCAAATTAAATGGCCTTGTCTGGCATTTATATTTTTAATTTAAATCACCAGTAGCTTGTCAGTTGTTTTTTTTTTTTTAAATCAGCTTTTAATACAAGTTAAGCAAGGAATGGAGTATAAGCAGTAGAAAGCACAGAGATGTAGCTACATTAATTCTTTTTAACACAAAGAAGAGTAATGCAGTTAATCTCCATCTATCATTTGGCATATTCTTCCTCTCTGCCTAGCATTCTCATGGGGATGATAAAGACATTTAAAAATGATTGAGCATTCAGGGTTTTTTTACTATTACATTCAAATATTATTTTTGATGATTGATTACTAAAATCATTACAGAGAAACAGATTTAATGAATTCTTTTTTTACCTAGAAGCATCTTTGCTATTACTTGTATTTGGCCCTTTAAAAAGCGCAGACTGAACAAGACCAGTTAAACTGGCAATCTGTTTCTCCATGGCTTGTATCCTTTCTCTGTAAGACAAGAGAACCGTTTGTTAAAGCCAGATATATTTGCTTTCAGACTTGTTTTTCTAGGTGAATGATTACCACAGGACTGGAAAGACACTACAAAGTTTGTGCAAAGGCTCACGGGTACTAGTTTGCATATACCTTGTTGCAGCAGCTTACCGCATCTTGGTTTGGACAGCTTTTGCATGGTAACAAGACAATAAAAAAGACATCTGCTTAGTTAAAAACAAAACAAGACAAACCAAACAACCACCCAGATAATAAACTTCTACTGATCTCATGGGACAGGCACCTTAAACAATCAGTTAATGCCTCTTGGAACTAGTGAAAATAATTTTTCCAGCATTACATATATTTTCTCTTTTACCTACACTGAGACAATAGTTTTGCCTGTATATAAGGTTTCAGGATTAAAGATTACACATCTTCTTGTTACTATTTTTACTTCTCCCAAACCCAGGATTTTTACCTGTGAAGCATTTAATGTGCCCAAGCTCACCACTTCCCAGCCCAAATCCTTTGCACCTGACATTGCAACTCTCTGCTTTGGAAAGGGCAGCAATGTGTCAGATAGGCACAGGACACCAAACGCAGACTGTACAGCAACATATTATCACAAAACAGATTTGCTTTCATGCACAAACTCCTAAAAAGCAGAAGAAAAGAGATGAAGAAGAACCGCTGTAGGTATGGTCAATGTATTCCATAGATACCAAAGGCCACTAAACAACAACAAGGACTCGGATATAGGAAGGCCAACATTTGTGCGTTTATCTGTTCACATAAATGCATATATTAGTGAGGTACCAGGTGACTTCCTCAGTGGGCTGCAAAATAGCCTTTTGCTCACACACATGCCTACTTTCACACGTCAGTATGTCAATAACACACCACAACACAGACACACATCAATCTGGGACCCCAGACAGGACCTTCTGAAAATGTCTCCCTATATGCCAGCAGCTAAGTGACTGGGGAGACACACAAAAGCAAATGCTAACAGTGGGCTGTGATTCTGGAAGATGATCAGGAACAAAACTTCTCAAAAAGCAGGTGACTAAGACCAGCAGCAATGACTGACGAAAGAAGATGGGATAGACACACACAGCCCCAGACTCAGGTTACTGCAGGGGTTATCCATCACCGCTGCAGCGTCCTGGGCATGTGGGAGCAGCTGAGTTCTGGCCACTCCCAGCTCCAGTTGCCATTTGGTGGTTAAAGCAATAATGGCAATCAATAGGGGCCATATAAACTAAAAAGTAGGCACCAACACCAGGCAAAAGCAAGCCGACATGATAAAAAGGAAGTAACTAGCCCAGCTTGTAGACAGCCAGATTATACAGGCTAATTATTTCACTCACATTCAGGGAATGAAATAGAGGTTTGCTGGGATAGCGCACAGATACTATAGCCAGGAGAGACTCTGAGACATCCAGACATTGAGAAAACACGGCAGCAAAACAAGTAATGAGATGCTAACAGACACTAGGAGGGAAGAAGAGGGTGATCAGTCAGTCCCCAGCCAGCAGATGTGTTCTTACTGCTGTTTCATACAGCGTGCGCATCTTACTTTTCTGTCTTCCTGTTGAAAGGTATTTTGAATGGTGATGAGAAGACTAGCGAATCTGACCTAATTCATTTCAAACCAAGAAATATGTTACAGAATTTCCACTATTATAAGTTTTAAAATAAGAAACTGGTTCAGGCTACAGTAACCTTTGGAACAAAAACAAGTACTAAAAGCCTGGGATAGATATATTCTAACAAAATTTAATGCAGCATTTTTGACACTTAATAATGAAAACATTTTTTTTTTCCCAGATAATCATCACAAAACCTCCTGGAGCTAAACTCCATTGGAAGTCTATCTGTTTTACCAATTCATAAATATGATGTTTTTTCCATCCCACATTTGATAATCTGGAAACAATTTTCTGCTTCAAAAGAGATTATGGCAACACAAAGCTGATCTTGTCCTTTGCCATGAAATCTAGGAAAATATGTTGTTAAGAGGGAGAGGGATGTTCCAGAGATAGGAGATGATGAAAAACGAATGAAATACTGGAATCAATTGCACAGAGCACATTATTTTTCATATGGTAAAAGCATTAAGAATGTGAAGAATCCACATGTGCTCTGGAGTTACTCTGTTAAAGACAAAGCAGGATTTTTCCTGTAATCATTTCACTGTAATACCCAGACTCGTTATGGCCATCAGCACCAAACATTTCAAAAACAGGTGTCTGAAAGGAGGCACCTTTTAGGCATTAAATTAAACGACCTGATTTTCGGAGACCTGGCGGCCTGACTGAAGGCGGTGGGAGGCAGCGTGCTCCAGTACGGGCAGGGAGGGGCGCAGCTGGCCCAGCAGCAGGGCCATGCCCTGGGCTGACGTGGCTGGAGGGCTGGTGGCCCAGTCCTGCCACCCGCTGCACAGTCCTGGGGGAGCAGGGACAGGCTCCACAGCCGCCCTCTTCCTCTCCAGCTTCCCTGTGAAGGGCTGGAGCAACCTTGGCTCTGGAGGGAGAAAATGAACGCTTTCTTTAGCCTGTGCCAGGCTGGGGTCTGTCAGGGATGCCAGCACTGTCATGACAGTTGTACATTTTTGGTTCTCAGCATTATATTCTCTACCACTCGCTGTGCTCCACACTGTGGAGAGAGAAGGCGGGGGGGAGCAGCCTGCCCCACCATCCCTTCCTGCACAAGGCAGGCCGGGGTCCCACGGGTGGGGCAGGATGGTACTCTAGTGACATGGGGCAGGCCAGGGTTCCCAGGGCATGGGACAGGCCGGCACTCTGGTGACACGGGGCAGGCTGCGGCTGCCGTGGACAGGGCAGGGTGGGATGCGGAGCAGTAGGAGAGAGGGTCAGGCAGAACCACATGCAGCAATGCCTCTTTGCTGGTGGTGATAGCACAAGGACAAACCCTGGCTCTGTTCCCAGATCAATTTCCCAGATAAATCTGCAACTCTCCACCACCCAGGAAGAGCAGGGAGGGTCCCTTTTACAGCAGTTGTGAAAGAAGTGGCTGTTTTATCAGCCTGAGTGCAGAAAGGCACTGTTCTGCATTGTTTTCCTGTGAATGCTGGGAGAGTCAGAGGTGGTACGGCGGTGGGGAGGAAAGGAGGGGACAAGGTCAGAAGCGACTCCCAGCTCTAACAGATCTCTCTGTCAGACTTGGGTTTGGCTTGTCACAGAGCTTGGTCAGCAAAGAGGCACAGGCCGCTCACCAGCCCTGCTCTCCTTGGCAGCCTGGTCCACAGCCCCAGCCCCGGGTACATCCAGGCACTGGGGCCCTGCCTTAGCATCTCGCTCCCCCAATTCAGCAGAGGCAAAACAAGCCCTTGCTCCTCTGCGGACTGTGCACTGAGACATCAGAATTCATCACCAGATTTCTTCCTTACAGCTTCACTGAGGTTTCATGTCATTCCTTCTACTGCAATTAACTGGAAGTGATCCCGAGCAGGGTACAGCATATTGTTGAATTGGTACCCACTTCTCACAGTGATGCTTTCTAAGCATGACTTGCATATTCCTTCCCCTTCCTGGGGACATCTTTAATATTCACATCACTGAGAAGATGCTTCACACAGACACAAACTAGAACTAGGCTGTATAACTGTTCATTCATGTGCTTGTCGGACCCTAGGCTATGCAGTGCATCATCCATAACAGACGTACTCAAATACCAAGTCTGACACCACAAACTAATTTTCACACTATCTTGGAGAAAGATTTTTAGTGACTTCATATTTTATAGTTAAACCCGAGTGAAGTCTGTAATCAAAAAGAGGGTCAGAGACAAGGAAAAACACATTTCTTTCTACGTTACCCTATGAGTGAAACATTTCATTAGAAATGTTTTTTCTCACTGGAAAAAAAAAAAAGAAAAAAAGGAAACAGGAGTAGGTTGTCTTTCCCAAGGGCTTCCCTAGCACCAAGTGAAAGTGGCACAGTCAGACTCTACCCCAAACTCCCCCCATAACAGCAGAGTGGATCTCCTGGAAGGGTGTGAAGCAAAGAATAGCAGAGCTCTTCCGTACTCTGCTCTCCTCCCAAGGGAAAGATACACACAGGCAAATATTTCAGTCTTCTAAGAATAAGGTTAAATTCAAACTTTCTATAGCTTTGAAGCTAAAGTGAAAAGGGAAGGTCTGAAGCATTGCCAGCTGTGATACGATTTGAAAACTCATATCCAAGAGACTGCATCGCATCTTCCTACAAACAGTTCCTCCAACAGAAGGAAGCTGAAGTACAGTTTACCTTCCCTCCAACCTGTGTTAGTCATCTGCAATCATCTTTTTCTGCCTGGTTATTCAGTATCTTTCACAAAGGAGGATGCAATTCTGGCCTTCTGGAAAGTGTTTGAGGGGGTATTTCTGCAAAGTCCACCCTTCTCATACAATTCTCATGCATTGCTGATGGAGTCTCCCACTGTCCATGGCTTTACAGAGTATGACCATTCTTTCCTAATGCATAGAGAATCCAGACATATTTTTACGTATCAAACAATAAAGTGCTTTTGTGATGTGAACAATAGCCAATAACCTACATGAAGCTGTTATACTTTCGTCTCTAACTGCATGCCACAAGTGGCGAACATGATCACAGTTCTTGCTCAGTGAGCCACGTTCTACCATCAACTTTTCTCACTAACCCATGGCAAAAAAGAAGAGGACAAAAGTTGTGTTGAGGCAGAAGAGAATCACAGTACACTCCTGAAATGCTTTTGTTTTATAGAGCTGTCTTGCTATTTTATGAACTGTATTTTAGTGAGTAGCAGCATTTATTATTTACAAATTCAGCACTATCAAATAACCTAGAATTTTGCAACACAACTTGTGTTTTAAATGCAAAGAATGTAAGTTAGACGGCAATTAATTTAATGCATTTTTTGGTAAACAGCTTCTTTTCCAATTTATCAACACTTAAACATCTGCTTTGCCTGTAGTAACTTCCAGAACCGTGCACCATAAGCTACATAAATGGGCCATCCAAAAATATGATAGCAAAAAACTGTTTAAAAGACTCATGCTCACTCACAAAAATTTACCCATTTTTCCTGTAAACCTCAGTTTAAGGGATGATGACCCATTGAAGATGAGCTGCTGCAACCTGTTACAACTTCTAATATTTATGTGCATATGAATACTAACATATTTTATCTTTTTAAATCTCCATGAACTTGTTTCTTTTTGCTGTTTTAAAAGAGCTTTGTATTGAACTCTTCTGGTAAATTAATTACTGTGGGAATTTATTGAGTGCTTTATACCATAGCAGCAGCCACCTTGAAAAAACCTGAGGTAAACCATATACAAGAAAGCATTAAGTGAAGCAAGTAAATCCCCCTCAACCTTGCCTTAAATAACAGGTTTAATGTGACTGGCTTCTGCAATGCAAAACTAAAATGGGAAACTCCAAAAGAAGAGATTGGAAATACTGGTTTTCGTCTTTTGTAGACCAAAATCTGCTGCAGTTAACATTCCAAAGTTATTGGACCTATTTTCTTCAACAAAACTAGGATACGGTCAGTGAGAGGTCTGATCTTCTGTAAGTACCCAACATACTCTGGTACAGTACATATATATATATATATACCCCTTCAGCCCTGGACTGGAAAAATTGAAGAATTAACAGGGGAAGAGATATTCAGTTTAACCTCTGGCATTGCCACCATAAATTTTAATCTTTTCTCTGACTTGCACTTAAACTATGCATTGTCCTGAGGTTGTGACAGTGCTACTTCAAGGTAATTTCCAGAAAGAGATGGCACAAGAGAGGTTTCCTTTGTTCTCAGAACACTTCACTAGGGACTGAAGGAACAACAGCGCTGAGATGATGGGTTTGATGCTTGCAGGGTCCTCAACCCACTCCTGAATGAGTCAGGATAAGGAGTCTCTCTTGTCACAGTGCACAAATGCAAAGGACCTCCCTCCTCAGTATCTCCATGGCTAACAGGTACTCAATCTGCCCTTTCGCTGCTACCCCACACCTGACAGTGTCTGCACGCAGGCTGATTGAACACACCACCATTCCCTTCCTGTGTCCTGGCTTTTAGGTTCTTTGTATAGCCATCAGCAAGTGGATAATGTTCACAACAGAGCAGCATACACCTCATTTTTTACCACGCCTGGAAGAGGATGAATTCTGCCCCATCTCTCCAATCCCAAAATATTCTTACTCACAGAAGCAAGCCTAGCTGTAATGCTTATGGGTAAGTTCTACACAAGAAAGTACAGAATACTTTTCTGACATTATATATGTCACCTTTCAGGAGTTCATCTCAACCTCATAACAATTCAGCCCCTGCTGAAGCAGGAAAAGAGTACCTCAACCTGGATATCCTTAGTGTTCCTTGTTTAGTTTAGTACAATCTCAACAGTATTTGCTTTCAAGGTTTATGAAAGTATTACAAAGCTAAAATATGTCTTAGAGCATTTTGTATCTGTAGAAATTAAACTCAATTCTTAATATTGCAGTGGTCAGAAAACACACCAATTTGCATGAATTGCTTTTGGTATTGACAATTATTTTTTAAAAAGTCACACTTTCTCAAGGTTAAAAACCCCCACAACTAATAAGGGCAGCTTTCAAAATGATTTTTCAGTGCCATGTGGCTAATACACACCATGCTGAATTTTAAGGTCATGTATTTATTTGGAAGCATAATTATGCAAATGCTATTTTCATCACTGTAAATATATTCTGCGACGAGGACTAAAACTCCTGGTGCAAAGGTCCCCTTAAGGAGCTGCAGAACTATCTGTGCAGTTGCTTTTTATATATTCACAAATACACAGCCTTGCGCGGGTCTGTGTAGCTGAACGAACAGATGAGGTGCCCAGAGAGGACAGAGAAAGTCACACAGGCTGGGAAGTCATTGGTGTCCTCCCTTATTTTCAACCCCCACAACATGGACCTTGTAAAATTTTTGATCTGAAAGCTATCTCTTGGATCAGAATTGGTAAATATAGTTCAAATTATTTCCTAGTTGTAATAATGGAAGCTTGAAATGAAATTTCAGGTACTTGCATCTTTTCCTTGGAAATAAATAGATACAAATCAGGTTTTGCTGACCCTAGATTGTAATATGCCCTAACTCATACCGTTGTGTCAACATAACTACCAAGCTATAAGCCTGTAAGTTTTGTGGATGGCTGATTTTCTTCCATCTTCCATTTTCTCCCCACCAATGGACCTCACAACACATTCTTTTTTCTGGACAAGCAGAAAATGGTCATAGGAAACTAATTGTTAAGCAAGTTGCTCAGCTGGAAGGGAAGTTTGGGGGATATACAAAGCTTCATATCTCCTCAGTGGTTAAGGCAGTCAGCAGTTACCTTTGGCCTCTGTGAGCTCAGCATTTTCAGCTATTCATCTTCACTTCCCTAAAGAGATCTATAAACGCTAACAGCACAAACAATATGCTAGAGATTAGCGCAACTCATACAAATACACAGCAACCGACTGGCAGAGTAACGATTTTTCTCTCCTAGAGCAGGGTCTATGACAGGAGAACCCTTCACAGACTTTTGTGTAAATCTTGTCCCTAAAAAGACAGGAGAGATCACTGTCATCCTTGTCAGCACACAAAGTTAACAACAGTCAGGTCACCAACTATTTGTGATGCTGGAAAAAATCACTGGGAACAGCATTCATGTTTCAATTTCTTCCCTGGGACAGACTTGCTCTTCTCAGCAGTTTCCCCTCAAGGAACATTAAAAGAAGGTTGTAGTGAGGTGGGTGCTGGCCTCTTCTCTAAAGTAACAAGTGACAGGACAAGAGGAAATGGCCTCAAGTTGCGCCAGGGGAGGTTAGGCTAGATATTAGAAAAAATTTCTTCACTGACAGAGTGATCAGGCATTGGAACAGGCTGCCTAGGGAAGTGGTGGAGTCACCATCCCCGGAGGTGTTCAAGAAACGTGTAGATGTGGTGCTTAGGGACATGGTCTAGTGAGTTAGGTGGTGTGGGTTGACAGTTGGACTTGATGATCCTTGAGGTCTTTTCCAACCTTAATGATTCTATGATTCTATGATTCTATTATAAACAACTGTCCTATTTTAATGCAAATTCATGTTTTACACGAGATAAGACAGTAATGATAAATCCTTTCCATTTCCTAACACTAGATGAGAAAAACTCCACTCCATAAAGAACCAAAATTGTAATATCAGAGTGTCATTCTTAACGGAGGTGAAATATATTTCCTTATTAGCAGGAACAGAACATCATTTGTTCTTGTAACATGATCTGGTTGTCTGGAAAGAAAAATCCTAGTTAATCATTTTATTTTATTATATTTTTTCCAATGACTAAAATTTACACAAACTAAAATAACTAGGAATTCATCATGGGCTGACAATATTTTCAGATTAATAATGGGAGGTGTCACATCTCCTCTAAATTACTAACTACCTTGGCAGACAGCTAATAAACGCTGCAGCCCTGTGCAGCAGCCTCCTACACATTACGTTGTCCCCCGGGTGTTAAACGATACAAGATGCGCAGATTAGGAAAGTTTCTCATTTGCATAAATTAAGCCCTAGCTCTGCCTTACCTTGTCTCCTTGTCCTTGGGCATTGCAGGTGACCCATAGCCAAAAGCCTGCTTGTCAGCTGGAGATGGCACTGCCTCGGCCATGCCCGGAAGGCCGAGGGTGCTCCGTGCTTTTGCGTCGACGAACACAGGCAGTCCCGGCTCCTTTTTGAAGGACTGGCGGCTGGGGGAAGACCTGTCAGGCTGGATGGTGTGGGGAGGAATGTGAGCGCTATGGTGAGGATGAATATCAATCATTCTCATCTCAGCCACCCTGTGGGGTGAGGCGGGAGGCGTTTTAGAGCTGAGAGTGGGCAAGTGGCTCTCCGGGTACTTTCGTGACTTTTGTCTGTACAAGGATTGCTCCAGCATTTCAGGCGGCATAGAGGGGTTGCAGTAAGTGCTTGATGACCTCATGGCACTGCGATGGTAGGCTACAATGTGATCAGGGACATCGAGAGGGTGTCCGGAGTGGGGTGCAGCCACACTCATCCTCCCCTCATGAAACAAGTATGGGTCACCGTAGAGACCTTCATTTCGGATCAGGGCAAGGTTTTTGTTGCTCATGTCCTCGTCTGGCTTCACGTCCCGTCTCTCCAAAATGGCGCTTGGGCTGGGCGATATCGAGCGTGAGGCTGGCACGCTGGAGAGACGGTCCCTGGGGATGGTGGCATTGCCTGGCATGCCCATGGGCCGGCCCCCGCTGTACGGAATCCTGGACGGAGAGGGAGGCATGGAGTGGGGCACTGGGGTGGAGGGAGGAGAGCTGGGCATCACGTGTGGAGGGTGCGTGGCAGTTCCGGCACAGGAAGCACTTGGGCCATCTCGGCCTGTATAAGCAATTTCCCTCTGCATCTGGAAAGAAAAGGATAAACATAAGAAAATCACTGAATGAGCAAAACATGATGTGGGTTGTGGCAACCTTGACATTTACAGAAAAAAGGGGAAAAAACCCCAAACCCTCAAGACCAAATAATTTGTCATTTGCATAACTAAAACACTTTGGGACCTCAGTGCCCAAAGAAAATAACACCTATAAACAGCAATAAAATGGTCCCCATGTTAAAGAAATATGAGAGTTTTAAAAATGCTTTTACTTACGCAAATACCATCTTACCCTAAGCCGATATTTACAACTACCAGAGCTGAAATCTGGGGTATCAGTGCCAGGTCTTCTAAGTACATGTAGCCAGTGACAGACTTAAATGGTTTATTGATCAGACACACAGGCTAGAGTTCACTGCTTCCAAACCAGGAAGAAAATGCTGATGCTTTGGCATCACAAATAGACCTGAAGTCCTTAGACAAGAACAATAAATATTACAACCAATTGGCCATTTACTTCAGTGCAATTGGCCATTTACTTCAGCGCAGGTCAGTGCAGGATTTAGCCTTTTGCTAATAACTTGATGTGGCCCTTACTACACAAAGGATACACAAAGCATAGGAGAACAACACACACAAACATTTATTGACTGTAACACAGTCAAGTTGCATGAAAACAATTTGACCCTATAAAATGTGCCATGGGTTTGCTTCACATAGTTTGTGGAGCACGCACTCAGCAAGTCAACAAACATTTTATCACAGTTTTGTAACTTGCAGCAGTAACTGCCAGCACTAAGGAACAAGCAAGCAAGGAAAAGAAAGGGTAAACTTCCATACCAATGTGTCAGTGCTTTGTTAACAGAGGCCTTAGCAAAAATCTGCAATGGATACATGTGCTTCTGAGACTGCAATGACCTCTCTAGATGGCCGAACACTGTCAATGACAGACACTGGAGAAATTCTCCCTCTAGCAGGCATCATGTGCCTGCTCTGATGCCATTAGGGTAAGGTGGATAAACAGGTAGATGAAAAAGTCGGCTGGGTTTTACCAACTACATACAAAAAAAATTTACGGCTTCTGAAATTTGTGTTGGCAATTTCAGCTTCCCTTTCTATCACTTCCAAGGGATTGTAGAAAATTGAGCATCACCAAGCCCAAATACATGTTCCTGAAGTTACAGAGCACACACTAACGTGCAGTGGAAGTCGCTGATCTGAAATCTTCACCGTTTTTCTCCCCTCTCACTCCTTGCTTTGGCAACATGACTGGATTCATTGCAGTTATGGTGACCCTATGGCTGAAGAAGCAAGAAATCATATTCTGTTCCCACCCCACCACAGGTTTTTCCACTGGTAAGGGAATTGTGATGGCGGTATATAAACAATAGCTGTTCTCATCACAGCAGGCTCTGCACTTGGGAATTACCAATGACGTTCCCCAGGGCCAGAGATCAAAAGTCTGGAGTATCAGGTATCAGAAAGAAGAAAGGAGATAACCTGATTGTGGCAGCAGCAACAATGAATAAGTGTAAAAGAACAAAGGAGCATGCTGGGATGGGTCATAAACGAGCCAGACAAAAGTCATCAAGCCAAAGGGGAATGTGGGATGATTTTTTCATTTGCACAGAGTATTACTGTAGTCTGGATTTTAAAATAAAATATAACTAAATAGTATTAATAAAATTATCAGTGGGCATTCAACATAGTTTTATATCAGCTTGAAGAAACACTGCAACATACTGAGCTGTATTGTGTGTTCAGACTCTGGACTGGGGCCAGCAGAACAAAAAGACTCCTACTGACTTGAGCAGCTTTGGGATCATGCCTCCGGGGATAGGGAGGCATAGATGTTTTGCACTGAGAGAAGAGGCTGGAGAAAGAAAATCCTCCTTGATTTCTACTGTACAAGCTATACCATGCCCTGTTTAGTTGCTTCAGCTAAAGCTACAACAGACGCAATAGTATCTGGCACAGAAACCATATACAATGGCATATGCTGGGTTGCAGTGAGAGGAAAAAGAAAGTGTTACCTTGTAGAGAGGAGAAAATTTCCATAGGAAGCTTTGAAAGCAACAGGTTTAATTTCCTCTAACTTCTGGACTTCATATTCCTGTATATGCTCATTCATTTCTCATAAGTCAAAGAAATCTGGCAAATAAAAATTTCTATTTTCCCCCTTAACATATTGCCATACTTTAAGATGGAAATGAGGAGTTCAAATATGGGGCTGAGCTATTGCTCAAAACCCTGTGTCTGAGTACTGAGTATATAACATTATTTACTTTTGCTTTAAAATAGCACTTGGAGTGTGCAGCCTGAATCAAGACCCCACTGGGCTGGGCAGGGCACTAACGCCTGGGCAGACAACCCCTTCCTGAAAAGTTCACTTTCTATTTTAAGCCATGACTCAGGCCCCTGGTGGACCATGCAGAAGGGGAAAGCAGTTGGAGCCACAGAGTCCAGGGTGCCCAGGGCAGGTGCACCAGGGCATGAGGGCTGGCCAGACACGAGCTGGTGACCAGGAGCCAGGCGGCCTTACCGGCTGGATTACAGTGTCCTCTGCCACCTGGTCGATATTTTCTCTCCTTCCACTTTTCTCTCTTCTCCAGAATCTCCAGATTCTTTGCTAACAGCAACTTTAAAAATGTGAATTCTTGCTTCTCATCTACACTTTTGTGTCTTTTGTGCAATATTCAAGGCACAGTGCTCTCTCATATATACCCCACTTTCTGTGCTGTTTTTCTTCTGTCCTCCACCACAAAACCCCCATGTTGCTCAATGAAAACACGTACACTAATATGCAAGCTGTCTTGAGCCACATGTTCTTGGACTTCAACTGCATGACTCAGGGACAGAGAAAGAGGATATTGGGCTTATCTGAGTGTCTAAATACTAGCTAATTGCTTTGAGGGCAAAAGGAAGAAGATTTTTTAGTGCAAGCACAGGACCACGTGCTTGTCGACTGCAGCCATGTAGTATGTTTGCCTGAGGGGGTGGTTTTCTTTAGCACATAGCTCTTGTTCTTACTGTGGGTGGACACTACACCCTTGAAATAGAAACTAGTTTTGTCAATCCTTAGGTTAAAACATGGCAAACAGCTAGCAACAATTTTTGTATAAAACATTTGAGGGGAAAAGGCATCACTAAGAATCTTTCACTTTCTGTAGTAAAAAAGATCTCACCACATTTAAACATCTCCTACGGAGGTTTTTGGTCAGTCTAACAGCACTTAAGTCTGTAAAATGCAGATTTCGAATTTTTTTAAAACAGAGCAATAGACACACTGAAGAGTGTCCCTATATACTGAAGAGTGAATGTAATATAAAACGAGTTAATGTTCTTTATTTCAAAACTAGTCGGCATACTCAACAACATGCTGTATTTTGATTATGACTATATGCAGAAAGGTAGCAAACCAGCTGACCATTAAATTGGTGACCTTATAAAGAGTCTTGCTCCTGATAGCTCACACAGAGGGTGAGCAGATCCAGTGTCTCTGCATGCAGCAGAATACAAAGCTTGCTGCAGCTCCTTGCCTCTCAAATAGTATAACTGCCCTGAGAGAAGGACAGAGTCATGGTATCATAAGCCTTATGGATAGCAAAGAGCAAGCTGCTATTCAATCGCTCAACAGCTGGTGATTTCTGCAGTACAATCCAGTCTGTCTTGTTGTCCATCAGGACCAATGTAACACTATGCTGATCTTTATTCTGAATATTGTTGGGGCTGCCTTGTCTCAGGGCAGTCTGTCTCAAGATGGGCATCTCACAGTGAAGAAATTATCCTTACTTCTGTCTTTCCAGCTGCCTCAACACATCATTCACACCTGTGGCACACACCAGACGGGGCACATGGAGCTGTGCCTGCACGCACACCAGGGCAATGCCAGCTAGCATGTAAGCCTGCCACTGATCATCGGCACCACACCAACCCCTCACCTCACCACGCAGCTGGAGGTACAGCCTGACTCACACCACTATCTGCTAACATCTCACAGAAAAACACGGGCAAAGGAAAAAGTAGGCCAGAGTTTCTGACCTGGCAGCCCTTCCCACTGCTCTCCCAGGCCTCATCCACGTCAATAGAGAACACAGCAACTGGCTTTGCCCCAAGGGTTTCAGCCTGCCAAAATACCTACATGGAACGTGTTCCCTAGATGGAGCTTATCCATGCACCTTCTCGGAGACACCCCAGAGTTCCCAGCAGACTCTATTAATCACCTCTCAGGTATGTGAAGCTATTAGTTTTCTTACTCTCCTGTCGACACCCTGTGCTTCCCTGAGGAAACTGCACCTATGCTCTTCAAGCTGGTTCACCCAACAGTAAACAGAAGACACCTGCAAAGAATATTAACAAGAGTCTGGAGAGTCTTTGATGTAAAAGCTACAGAAATGCTAAGTACTGATACAATACTGATAAATTCATCTGTCTGTAAAGAGACCTTTTATGGAAATTGCTCACCAGAAGAAAATCCTCTAAAAAGTGAGGCAACCCTTCACTTTTCTAATCATGAAAGACCTAATTATAGAACCCCATGTCCAAGAATGATACAACCTATTAGTTTGTTCTTTCCTTCTAAAAATAAATTGACAGCTTTACTATACTAGTTGTCCAAAAACCTCAGTTTAATCAGTAGTTGCACCATAGGACACCACTTCTGTCATGACTGATCTTTCATTCAGGTTGAGTTTGAACAGCTGAAAGCACAAATCTGATTTTGCAAAAAAGCCTGTCATATATGATTTTAGTATTTCTAAAATAATATAATTTACAATAAGAAATAGTGCACTTGAAAACTACAGAATTGGTAAACAGTCTGAAAACCATTTTTTAAAGTATCTGTACCATGGCTATCTGTCTGAAAGCCAAATCCTCATGCTATCAGACATCACTGAGAGATTGTCACACTTGTATGTTCTTGCCTTCTCATAGTATGCCTTTTAATCCCTACAAACTTCCCTACTCTACCAGGTTATTACAGTAAAAAAAAAAAAAAACACCAAACCAGGCTGGCTGCAGCTGTGGGTTCCTCCAGCTGCCCAATGCCATAGTTGAAAACTGCAAACACATTAGCATAATTCTTAGATTTTTCTGGTCAGGAACCTTCCAATGAAAAATACTTTCAGCAGACGATGCTAATCCAAAAGAGCTGAAATATTTGGTAAAAACATCAGTAAAGACAAAAGTTGAAAAAAAAAACACCCAGCAGATTTCAGCCAAACACTGACATTATTTCTTATCAGACATCTCTGGGGTGCTCTAGAGCTTTGGCTTTACAGTTTCATAGACCTGGGGCAACTCAGTCAGAGTCTACCCTGGGGTAGGGACCCTAGCTCTTCCATGGTCTCTTCAGCAGAGCAGGCACTTGGATTTTTTGGGGTGGTCTTCTAGACCAAGTAGTAAGACACGCCAGGGGTTGCAATGTCCATCATTCCTCAGCAGTGCTTCCAGACCAGAAGTTTATTTGGCAATTTTGGCTAAGAATGGGCCCCCTGATGCCCAAAAGAGAGAATTCAGACCATGAAACAGCTGTCCTAGACTAAATTGGAGACCTGGCCTCAGCTAAGTCTGGCCCCACAGTACAAGGCTCTAGGAGCTGCCAGGGTTCACAATTGTTTTTCATTATGCAAAACACATGCCGTTAAAATAAAACTGATTTTAAATGTTCAAACTTCCCATGAATGGGGAACTACAAGACCCAGCTAGCTGTTCTTAGCATGTCCCACATATTTCCACTGTTTTTCTCCTGGATAATTTTCCAGACAAGGAGTTGCAGAACCCCCTGATAAATCTCCATATTTATTATAATTAACTTCCCATCCTTAGCATGCATCTAGATTTCAGTTCTTTAGCTCCTTTTGCATAGTTTTGGTATATGCCCGGCTGCAAAATCTCTGTAGAGAAGAGTTGAGCTAAAAACTCAGAACATCTATGAAACTTTACTTTTCTGGTTCTAGTGACTGATTACACCAGAACAGAATACTTAATTGGACATATATGGATATGGCAAGAGAATCACTGGGTTTTTCATTTTCCATTTATGCTCTTAATTCTATGGTTTTTCTCTCCCTTGATCAACAGTGCTTCAGTCAGCCAATCCTAGATGTTCTTAGGATGAGCCTGTGATGGTGAATCCACCCAGTCCTCCATTTCTATGTTCATAGACTTTTTTTTGCCAGGCTCCGTTGGCTAGAAGGTGACATGAACAAAACAGGAGAACCAGAAGATTATGTTAACTATCCTAGGAGGTGGGATTTACAGCACATAAACATGACCCTCCGGAATGGAGGTATCCTGAGTGAACCTTAATCAAGTGTTGTCACCATACTACTCAATATCACCGGGACATCTGGTCTCCATACCTTTCTGCCAGTTGTGCAGGTGTACACAAAGGTTATTGCATAAGCACTATTTCATCCTCAAGAGCAGAATTTTTAGGATACCATATTGTAACTGCCCATACACTGGCTTGAAGCTCAGCCACAGCATCACTGCCCTTTCCATGCCATAGAGCATCAAACACATGGCTAACATATTGAGCCTTATTTTATACCTACGTCTTTAATGCACACTTGTGCATGAACCCAGTCCCTACAGCGATCCAAATCTTTTATCTCAAGGTATTTTACATGTCTCAGTATGTCCTTTTATATCCCTGACTACATATAAACTTAATTTATACCATATCCTAAAGGTCCCACGGGGAAAACAAAGAATACCTAGTTCACTTTTTCCTGAATGTAAAAGAGATCCATAAAATTCTAAGCTAACCACAAAACAAATTTAATGGTAATATCAAAAATAATGTTTGATTGCTTCACCTTGCCTTTAAGCCAATGTGCATGCTGAAGACAGATCATGCAAACAAGCAGAGACGAGAGTTTCAGACCAAATCCTACACAGTCTGCTCTTTCAGGCACAATTTCTTTAAGGTATCCTGATGCTACTCTGAGTATTGTAGAACAATTGAAAACAGTAGCACTCTTATTACACTCTTAGACAACGTTGTTACCTATGGACAAATAAAACAATCCTTGATAAGATTTTTGCTCTGAAATAATTAAAGCCACTTACTGTTACTTAAGGACATCACCTGTATAGCTACGTCAGTGCGATGAACGTTTGGTTCCACTTCTTGCAATAAAGCACTTTTTGTTTTCAGCGTTGAATCTAAATCCTCAGCCTATGGTATAACATTTTGTATATCCATGCCTTCTGGAAAAAGGTTCTGAAACAGTAAAAGTGTTCCTTGTTCCCTCTGCTCACAACAGGCGCAGGCCACCTTGCTTTACCCGGTCATCTAAGTAATGCTGCTTCAATAGGCTGAAATACTTTTCCACATGACAAGCCTGCAATTTCTCCTCCCCTTCGAAATTAGTCACTAAATAACCTCCTTGGCATGTCACCCAGTCACAAACTGTGCAACACCATGTGATTCAATCGCTCAATTATTTCTTAATGTGTGCCTATAAGATGTATAGAAAGAGACTAACATTATGGAATGAAGCACAAGAGAGACTCACAAAGGGGAAAGCCATAAATAAAATAGTGAGTAACCTCCAGTTAGGTAAGAGAGCGCATTTCAAAGGCAACAATATGAAACACATACATATTAATTCCCCAACAGGTGAAGACCTCCAACCATTTAGCAAGCCCAGTGCACACAATTCTAGAAAAAAACACAGCAGTTATAAACCTTAGATTTTCACATACTCAGATTGGCAGTGAAATTTGGTAGAAGGAAGCACAAGCCCTTGTTGTGGAGGAGGCTGTCTATTCATTAACCAGGCACCTGAGCTGCCTGACTAACCTGAACTTTGGGGCCTCCATAAATCAATCTCATTGTTGTATCTGCAGCACACCACACTAGCCACTATGACCAGGGGTTTTTTTAAGAAAAGGGCACTATAGAGAAAGCAAAAAAAAAAAAAAAAAAAAAGGATGCCTCCCTCCCTTCCATCCCCTCACCCAAAAGACCATAAAATATAGAAAGTATCTTCTTAAAAATACAGTATTTACAGTCTAAAAGACATGGTACTTAAGTACCATAGGGGAGAATCTCATGACATGATCACTTCCCAGTCCTGCAGTTATTT
>NW_010145882.1:38102-39767 GCF_000699245.1 Pterocles gutturalis | reverse complement strand
GGGGGGGGGGGCTGGTATTTTTGCTGTTGGTTTGGGGGTTTCTTTGACTGTTTTTGTTTTTGTTTTTATGCAAGTAAAATATTGCTTATATCATCATGACTGACATTCAAAAGAATCAAAATACAATTTAAGCACATGAACACGAGCTAATATCATTGTAAAGAACCAGTTATAATGGGACCTTACTGGAGTAACATTTCTTTCTGTTCCACAGTACTGCTCTCAGTCTCTCAGCCATGAGTGAGGAAGGCATCTCCTGCTAAAAAAGGGCAATCTGACACAAAGCATTTAAGTAACGGGACAAAGATCAGAGCAGATCTGTTAGTCAAAAGTAAAAATCCAGATGTTCCACCCCTTACTACACCCAGCCCAACAGCAGAGAAGTCCTCCAGCTTTGTAGACAGCTGCTGTGTATTCTGATTCGTAATGTACATTGTAAATTTGTATGCCATTATTGGTCTCAACCAGAACTCCACAAAATTTACATGTAGGGCAATATAAACAGTCTTTTCAGAAATGTAAAAAATATTCATTTTGTCTTCAATGCTTAGTTTTCAGCTTCACTGTAAAATATTGTAAAATATTTTTATTAAATATTTGCACTATTATTATGGTACTGAAACAATGTTAAACCTATTTATTTTTCTTTCAAATTTCATCAGTCAAGGTTTGTTTCTTGCAGTATAGGAATAAAGCAGTATTTACAATTGAAGCATCTGGTTTATATTTGGCAGGTTTAACTAACCAGTCAAGCATCCCCTTTTAATGAATGGATGTATATACTTGACCTAGTTAAAATACTGCTTAGGTCTGCTGAGCAACCAGACTCAAAAACATCAAGAGTAAAAAATACAAGCAAATTATCCTAGTACACTTTAATGCCACACATGCTTTCCAACAGTTGCAGAGTATATTCTTCCATCATGTTCTTCCTTACAGGCTAACAAACCTGCAGTGAGAAATCACATTATTATGCTAACATGCAAGATAAAAACGACCACTATATTTCACTGGAGTTTCTCTGCAATGAATTGCAAGCTGGTAGGATGCACATTTTCAGTAATTGGACTCTAGCATGATAAAGTATATCCTAAAATATCAGACATATTATAACTAGTTCTCCATACATCTGGCACTATGTGCAAGAGTCTTCAAGTACGACTGATGCGTATGAAAAGTTTTTCAGGAGAGGAATGAATCTTCTTTTAATTTTAAAATGCATCAGGCAGAACATCATAAATAATGCACAGATATATCATCACCAAGGCTGTAATTTAATTTGTAGGTTCTAACAATGCATACAAACCATTCAAGCATCACTTTCCATTTCAATTACCTTATCAGAGCCCTCAGGCCTTGTCTAACTTGCCATGTATTATGCTGTGTTTAATTAGTTGCCATATATTTGTTTATAACGTACTGTACAGAACAGGAGGTCCTTTTCAGTTTAATTCCCTGTATAAACCAAGGGAATGCCCCTAAGAGGCGCAACACCCTGTGCTTCACTGAGATCAAGCCTGGAAGTTTAGGTTAGCTTATTGCTTTAAAATCAGTGTTAATGTCTATGTTAATGATAGGCCCAAGTTACCACTGAGATAAATTGTCAGTCACTTTCTTCTACGTTATTAACAATGTTGGTCCATTGGACCATTCCATCCATTAAAT
>NW_010145882.1:0-38071 GCF_000699245.1 Pterocles gutturalis | reverse complement strand
TTCCCTAAGTTTTAATTGGAAAAAATATTAGAGACACAACATCAGTAAACCACACAATCATAAAACCAGAGAATATTTTGAAGTCTACTGTGGGGTATACATATGTGGCATCGACATAACTTATTGCTTGAGTGCTGATCAAAGTTTTTTCTGTTCCTGATAACAGCTCTTTTGGTTCCTATTCCCTTAATAATACTTTCATGGATGGAAATAATTAAGCAGTTAATGCCTTGTACTGCTGTAAACAACCATTTCCTTGACAGAAAACAGGGAAGCACTTATAGGCTGGACTGCTTGTCACTTACTCAGGACTTGGTTTCGTTCTCAGCACTCTGGAGCAAAGCTTGTGAGAGTCAATGGGGTTTTGTTTAAATGCAACAAGTTAGTTCAGTCCAGCAAAACCCAAATGGGAAGACAGTTTGCTGATGATGGCTTTTACAGCTGCATTACAAAAGAAGCATTACTTTATCCAGTTTTCTTGGGGGCTGGGTTTGGGTTTTTTGGGGGTATTTTTTTTGCCAAGGAAGGTCTCATGCCACCTCACCCGTCCTATAGCCCACTCAGCTTCTAATTCTGATCCAAGAAACCAACAGTTTAGGAGGACAAAGGCCTATGCATGGAGTTGTCTGCAGGATCTCCTCAATCTGCACCCTCTGATACACAAGACTCTTGAAGGCAGCTGGAGAACCACCATCAGCATCTTTCTTCCCTCTGCTTAGGCAAGCACCATGACAGAAACCTCTTGGTGAGGTTATCTACTTTCTGCAGTGAAAGGAGAGAGATCAACTTCTAGCTTTGCCTCCAAACATTCAGCAGAGGAAGAAAAAAGCAGTCACATCCAATCCCGACCTCAATCTCAGCTGCTTCCCCCTGGCAAAAATAGGGGAGCAGAACACAGACCCCCAAGCTTCTGTCCCTCACAAAGCCACGGAGGCAACACACACCCCAGCACCCAGCCAGGCTGTGCTGGTCCCACCCTGCTCCACGTTGCTTTCCATGACCCTGAATAACTCTTTCAAATTGGCCTCAACTTTCCCACATGAGTTCTCTAGCCCACTGCCCATATTTATACCTACAAGGATCTGTGTGGTCTTGCCCTGAAGACCGAAAATCCTACAGAAGCTCTTTAAATTAGAGAGGCCAAACTAAACAAACAGGGAGGGAACAGAACAGTTCTGGCTGCCTGACACATACTGGATTTGAGGTTATATACAGACTACACTACCTTCTCCTAAACATACATATTGTTTGATATTCTCTCTATTTACTTATTCCGAAGGCATGAAGTGAAACAGATATGCCTTGGGGTAGACATAAATACCATAAAGTTATCTTATTCCAAACTCCCTAGTTCTTAAAAAAAATGCAAACAAACAAAAAGCCCCCCCACACCACAGAGCACAAAACTACTAGCTAGAATGAACCACTGTAAAGGTGACGGGCAGCTCTACAGCTTCACTTTCGGCAAAGAAGCACGCTCAGCAGAACAGCTGGAGCTTGCAGTGTGGAGCAACCTGTACCTGAAGCCTTCGAACCAGCACACAAGTGAGCATCTGAGCTCCAAGAGAACAGTGTGTCACTGTAACACGTATATAAACATTATGTATAACATACATACATGCAAACATATATGTTTTGCATACCAGCAGTACATTTTTGGACTATCCTCTGATGATGGCAGATCAACATACTCAGGAATTTTAGATTTTCAGGGATTTAATGGCAAGCAAGTGCAAGTGGAAAATCCTGTGCTGGAAACTCTATAAGCCTCTCAAAATTTATTTTAAGTTTACTAGAGCAAATATAGCCAACTCTCACTGGAGTCGCATGAAGAAGGTTCTGCAAAACTGAACTATTACGTCAGGTCTGCAGTCTGTCTCTCTACCTTGTAATTTAAACCTCATGCTTCCCCCTCATTTCTGTGCTGATTTAAACAAAGACATTTTCCTAGCTATAGGAAAGTATCACAGTATGTATCACAGACACATATGCATTAAGCACCTCTCAAAAGTTAAGATGGCACTATATTAGTTGCTCTGTATTGAGGATTTGTCTCATCTAATATTGCATTAAAAGATAGTTGGCCAGGCACCCTCCAGAGTCAGTTCATTCCCTCTACAGCCAGGTGGGACAAGCTGCCCTTTTCCTTTTGCCCTGCCCTGCCTCTGGCCACTGACTGCTGTGGGTGGCAATTTCTACCCTAAGCTTATAAGGATTAGACTTTTTTCCTAATTCTTTATAGTGAGCCTGCCCATATGTCTTTTTATCTAGCTCACTTTCTGCTCTGTTTTTCATTATATTTTTTTCCTTTTTTTTCTTCTTTATGAATTAAGCTGAGATACTATAACTGGAAGGGATAATGGCAGCTTCATTCCAGCTGCTGCTTGCTAGTCCATGCAATCAACTTTGCTGTGATCCGCCTTGGTGGATCCAAGCTGGCCTGTGGTTCTTGTTTGAATGAGCTAACAATTAAGAGTCTATAGCCTGAAGCTGGTAATAAACATTATTTATTTATCAACAGACCAATACAGAAGCACCTCCACTTTTCATTCTCCTCTTCCTCTGCCCTACCAGCACCATGTTTACTTATGACTGAACTTTTTAAAGCCTAAATGTAGAGGACTGAGTTTGCAGCATGAAATCTTTCCTGCTTAGTCTATATGTAATGCAGAAATATTAATAAAAAATAGCAAGACTCACATGCTGCAAACATTTAACTAATACATAACTCATGACTTAAACTTGATGATCTTAAAGGTCTTTTCTAACTGAAATGATTCTCTGATTCTATGATTCTAACAGTTCTATGATACTGGGAAGAGATAGAGGACATGAAGAAGAATTATATGGTAAGGTAATAGAGAATTCTGAGCATTAAACTACAAGAGAAAGAGGAAAAAAGACAAAACAAAATGGTAATGAGACAGGGTGAAGGACGGAAACAGGAGTTTGTGAAAGAGGCCAGAGATGAAAGAGGGTAATATTGGAGATAGAGTGCTGAAAACTAAATAGGGAAACCAGAAAGGGATAATAAATAACAAAGAAACAAAACCATGAGAATTAAGCTAGGAGGTGAGGAACAGATGAGAAAAAGAGGAGTTAAAGAGACTATAGCATATGAAGGGAAAATCAACAAAAAAATTAAATGAAAGAATGAGAAAACAGAGTGAGAGTGGAAAAACATGAACTAATGTAAATTTTCTTCAAGGCTAGAAGACTTTGCATTAGTTCTTGTTATTACAATGTGGTAGCCTAGCAGAGCAAGCATGGGAGGCAGAGGGAGAGAGGAAGAAAGAAAGGAGAAGAGGGAGGAGAAAGGAAAAAATACATCCAACATAAACTTCTTTAGTGTGAGTTGATATTCTGAGGTTTAGTGGAGGGTTTTGCAGTGGTGGTCAGAACATGAGGGTGGTTTTTAGGAAGGAAGTGAGCAGAGCACTTCTGGTAAGTGCCAGCTGGAGCGACTCATGAATGCTTGAGGAGACGGGCAAAGAAGCTATTGACCATCACTTGCCTTTGCCATCCACTCTCATATTCAGAGCAAAGATATTTCAGATACACTTCAAAGCAACAAATGGCTTTTGAAACTTAGTACTTAGTTCAGCCATTCCCACTGAAGACATGGCTAAGGTTCAAAACAGCTTCATCTCCTTCAGACATTGCAAAAAATAACTGCTCTTTACAAGTCAGGCCTTAGCGTAGCATCTCCGAGATTCGAAGTGCAGTGGGACTGAGTGCTGAGAGAGAATGTTGAGGTGGCTGCTGCCCTTTGTATGCATCTGGTCATTAGTTAGGGACAGCAGAATTCGGGTTTGATGAAAACACCACCAAGCTCTGACAAATGGTGAGACATGTAGTACATGTGTGCATGCATATTTACATGCAGCCCTTACTTCTCAGAAAACTTCTTCCCATACCAATCCTGTCATGTTATCAACCCCCTGGCCACACAGACTTATGACCCCAAGCACACTTGCACATCAAGAGCTCTCTGGCCATCATAATGTCCGGCAGCCCTTCCCGTTCCTAGACTAAGACCACCTTTTTTCAGGTGTAAAATAAGAATCAAACAAAGATAAGGGGAAAGCAATATTACACTTCTTGCCATAAAATGTTGAGCTTACAAGGTGTATCAGCTTAGATCTAGCTAGAGGAGCAGGCTCTATATTTGGACTAGCCTGGTTACACCTGTACTGAACCTCTTGACACTCCCTAGTTGACATTGTCACAGACTAGCTGTCAGTGAGACAACTTTGGTGACACATTGGGTGAACTCTGGTTGGAAGGGGAGGGAACACAAGGCCTGACCCAGAGCAGTCCCATCAGGGCTTGCAGTCTAGCCACGCTTTAGGCAATCTGACCAAATGATGCAGGAGATGCAACATGTTTTGCATTGGCCTGACTGAAATCACAGTGCCTGTGTAGAGGTTTATTCCCCCAGCAACACTTCACTGTTTGAGCTATCTCCCTGCTACCAGTCTGCATTACTTCATTTCTGATCGGCAGGACAAACATCCAGATCAGTGAACAGGCACTCATTCCTGCATATTTATGAGTGTATTTAATTTCCTACAAAGAAAGGAATGTGAGAGTTAAAAAAATAATGTTAAAATTATCCAATTAAGCAGAGAGAAGTTAATAAATCACTCATGCTTGATTTTCCTATACTTCCTTAGTGTAATTTCCAGACAGAATAGTGTGGTGTGTACACTGAGAAACCTCTTGGCATTTCAGCCAAGATTTTTCAGGGTGTTATCACACATGACAAAAATATAAACACACTGAAACATAACACATTTCAATCCTAAAAAGGTCGAATTTACATAATTACATCATTTGTTTGCCAATATCCACATTTATCTCATCAGTATAGCATGGTCCACCCATCCCATAAGCTATTAGACTGTTTGGACTGAACATACAAAAGCTGTTACTGATTTTTTTTTAAAGTTAGCATTATGACACCCCTCATAACTAGTGCCTTACTCAAACTGTTTCTTTCGCTTTCAAACCAACTGTTTCTTTTGCTTTTCCACAGCTGCCTTTTAAGTAGAATTTTCTAAGAACAGGAGTCGTGTAATTCATGAAGATCCAGTACGCGTTTCCTCCCCCCTCCCCATTCTCCTTGAAGAGATCAAGCACATCAAGTACATAACATAGACAGCCACCACCAACACAGGGAGCCAAATCCTTCAGACCAGTCTCAATTTCAGTACTTCCTCAGGGCACCACTGAACTGATGGGGTCATCCCTATTTTTTCCAAAAAAGGAATAGGTTCAAACATGTACAGTTCTGGTACAGATCAGCATTTTTATTTGGTTTAAATATGCTGTATATCAGATTTCTGCTCTTTAAAAAAAGAAATACTGTTAGTAACTGCACTCATAAATCAAAACAAATGCATGGCTTTCTGACTCGCTATACTAACGACTCAGCTCTTATTTTTGTTCCATATTTGTATCTCACTGTACTGAGGCCAAAGAAAACTGAACAAGTTGAGATGGTTAAATGAACATAAAGGAAAGCATAACTCTTGGTCTCATCTGACATTACCCAACAACCGAGTCAAAACACTATTTCTATTACAGGTATATGGAACAGGTTAGGACATAAATAATATGAAAACGTTATAAAACAGAGCTGATAGTTAAAAGACCTAACCAGCACGTTTACACCTGTAGCCACTTGTTTCTTCCAATATAAGGCTGTGCTGAGTTTTAGAGTCAACACTATTGGCAGGAGAAATGGGCACAGGAGCCTTATATACAACTGGATTTTGCAATGTAAGTGTCCAAGCTGCACTGCATCTCATACCTATATGGCCCAGCAGTATTTGCAGTTGTAAGTACATCTTTTGCAACATTAGAGGTGCTACCAGTGCTTCAATTAAGTCTTCTTAGATCAGAAACTTTTTCCTATACTGTTTGAGCCCTATGTTTTCATTTTACTTCCTTATATTAAAAAAACCCCACACATTGGTCTGCGTGACTGAAGTAAACAACCTAGTTTATCCTACAGTCAAGCTATCTACAGTAAATATTAAGTGATTTAGGGACTAGCCCTTTGCCCAACACACCCTTTTGGTCTTTTCACTTAGTCACACAGACTTCCAGTTTGCAATGATGTAAGAAAAGCATATATTCACACTAAAAATAACTTCAGCATCACATCATTTCTCTTGGAGTTTTTTTTCTGCTGATACTTGCAACTGTCTTGCCTTCGCCAGCCGAGGCTTTTTTTAACCCCAGATCTTAACAAGTATCCAAGAAAATATATTTTTACTGCTCATATTTCCAGAAGTCTGATTAGTTTTCCAGAGCCCTTCTTAGTAAAAGTACAATCCAACATGGAGAAAAATCAAGGTCCTCGGATAGGTAGCCATGTTCTCCTAGATACCAGGTACTGGTTAACTCCTCTTTGTTAAAAGGAAGATAGGAACAGAATCAATTCTCTTTAGTAGTCATTAGGTTTATCTAGAAGCAGGTAACTAATAACATACTGAAGTGAATACTCAGTGGAAAGCAGAGAATTTGGATCATGATAATGAAGTATGACATTTTGGATTTGTGAGAAACTTCTTGGGAAAGCTAAGGTCCCGAATGACAAATGAATGGCAAGTTTCAAGAAGGAAATATATTGCTTCTAACTTTATTTGGGTTCTAGGAACTGCAGTACCAAAACGTCCACCTCCACAAAGTGATTTTTAATCCCTGTTCGAGTAACAGCTCATTTGGAAAGCTAACTGGAAGTCGTAAAGATTGGCTGGACTTTGGTTTATGGGACTCCAGCAATTCAGATAACCTACCTGGTTTACAAAGGCGGTAAAGGAGGACCTCTCCTCCTAATAAGGGAAGTCACAGTCATGAGCATTTTTATCGTCTGTCAATGTGTTTAGGGAGCTCTGGCAACATCTGACTCTGCCAGCTACTGAGGAATTTCAAGTAAGCAAATAGCCAAATTAGTGCAAGTTGTTCTACTAAAAGCAAAGGCAGTGAAAAAAACAGAGTAAAACATATAAAGAACTGGAACAAGGAAACATTATGTAAAAAGAGGTGGAGTAAGAATAAAACCAGAAACTAGGAGTCAATAAAAATGGAATCAAATCCAATCCTTATGTTTCTATTCAGGGCAAGCTCCCAGTGAAGGCAGCAAAAGTTTTGCCTGAGAACCTCAGACTTTTGTGAGAGATAAGACTTCTAATTTTAATGAAGGGCTGAAGAGACACAAGACAGATCATATGTTGTCATTAAGTAACTTCATCATCTCCAGGGCAAACTCTAAGCAAACCTCAACATGAAAGGCAGGCTAGATTGCATACAGGCTTGTTAGTAGGAAATAAAGAACTAGCCCCCTAAAAATTCCACTAAAACAACTGTATTGCGGTTGCAAGTCGATCTGTTTCTACAGACAAAACTCTCCGGGAGTTTCCAGGTAACTGGTTTGTGATATCTACCATATGACACTCCTCTTAGACTAACTGGAAGATTACTGCATGGGTGCGGCAAGCTCATGTTCCTTGAACAGTTTAATATCAAGAACATGACACTTGCTTTCAACGGCCAGCTTGATATAAACTTAAAATCCATCATCATTATATGAAAATATAAAAAATATATATCTTTTAAAATGTTGGTATAGTAAAAGGATCTGCACGGTTCTATTCCTTACACATGATGTTTGTGAAATAAATATAATATGCCAAAGCACATAGCTATCATATTAAAAAAGCCACAATAACGTATCCATCCAACTGTAACGCAGGATCTGTATCTTTTAGCAGACCAACTTTTTGCCAGATAACATTTGAGATTTATATATAGTTTCATCTGTAGTTAAAATTAAAAAATTATTTTTCCCTTAAAATTCTATTCACTTTCCCACTAACCTAGGCTTTACACAGCAGCAGGCATTGCATATCAAAGGACATATGAATGAAAGAGAACAAGTACATTTACAGTCTTTCATCACAGTCTGATTTGATACAGCTACTTCTCAGTGTCTGAAGCTCTGTAGTTGCATAAATAATTGGCAACTACTGACAACCCATTCAAAGCAAAAGTAGTAAAATCCGTATCAGTAAAAAAAAAAAAAAAATCCAGAACATCAGAGACTTCTTTCATATATTTTGTTCAAATCTCAGCAAGATTTGTAATGGCAAGCTGAAAAACAACTGTTTATGTTTAATATGTAGGTTTGAAACTAGACATACAATCTCAGAGTACAGTTTGGTGATTTAAAGAGCAACTAAACTTTTATTTTCTCATATGACTCAAGGAAGAAGAAACAGTTTTCATTGTTCTGATTTAAATTCCCAGTTAATCTGGAAATATTTTTTAGTTTGGAAAAAAAAAGAAGAAAAGGAATTAGATATCTTTCATTATTTGTAAGCATCATCTTACCTTACATCTCTTGGTGAGTTCCGTTTCTAGATTACTTTGGCAGCTATTTTAATTCAGAATTAGTTTCAGCAATACATGCCATTACATCTTCTCTTTAAAACAAACCACTTTTTCTCTTTTCCTCAGACAAAGTATGTGGGCTAAAAAAGCTGCAGCGTCTCTGTTCAAGCGATTTCATGGACACTCAGAGGCTTTCCTTCCAGTGTATGAAAGTTAAATCTGAGTAAGGAAGGCATTTTTCCTGTCCCGGAAATCAGTATAACCAAAACCAATGCTGAGCTAATGAGAAATGTTTCTTCCATGTGTTCTGTTTGGCAGACACTGCAAGTCATATCAAGGAAACACGTGATGTTTATAAATACAATATGGCTCATGTTGTCATAACCTCTCAATGACAAAAAGAGCATTAGAAAAAACAGACAGCAAAACAGCAGGAAAGATGAGATTTGTATCATTTGGAAGGTCTCTATCAGATAATAGATGTATTAGCATTTGCTTTTTTCTTTTTTTCTTTTTCTTCCCAAAAGAAAACAATGTTTTATAGTAACAGAATCAGCAAGGTAAATGCATAGCAACTTATATAAATGCTGTCCTATATGCATCCTAGCACTAAAATGCATTCACACAATTTATTTCTTCAGTTCTTTTCCAATAAATACTTTTGTTCTAAATACTCCTACATAGTTCAAGGAGCAGTTATTTTTTTTAGCTGTAGTATGCAATGAACAAACGCAATTTTGGCAGCATTTGCAGCTTTTATGTTTATTGATGTTAAGAGCATAAGCAATCCAATGAAAAGATGTTAAACACCTCAAAAAAGCTGGATGTATGCTTACAGGTACCTTAAAAACACAGAATGATGACCCTGCTTTTATTATCTCTGTAATCCTTCCTGCAAACCAGCACTGAATTTCAGGCTACTTGGATGCATTAAATTCTTGGTGAGTTCTTTGAGGGTTTTTAGCACTTGTAGGGTTCACAAATTGCATCTAAATCTAGAGAGTTAATGTTAGCAACCTGCTAGTGAGGCAATTTCAGGGGAAAAATGAAAAGTTGCTGTTGCGCAATTTCAGTAATAAAAGCTGTTCAGCACAACAGTTTACCCAACTTATCAAATGTCTGTCTCATTTTACTCTGCAACTCATTTTAACTCATCCCCTCCCATCTTGGCAGCCCAAACCCCCACCGCTGCTAGGAACATCATCACCTTTTTGCCATCCTAACTCCCAGAAAATGCGCTCCCCCAACTCAGCTCTGACTCATCTTGCCCTAATTACTCTTTCTTGGAGAAAGAATCTCTAAAAAAAGCCCCAAACACCTCAAAGCGTACCTTGATACGGCAACCACAACAAGCATTCTTTGGATATTCTGGCCTCACCCACCCAGCAGAGGTCTGGGATAAAGCACTGACCTGCTAGGGTCTTATGGAGTCAGGGAATTAAGCAAAACCATAACGAATCTAGGACATTTTAAAACAAAGTGTAAGCCACAGACTTTAGGGCAGGTGGTTGGGAAGAGAAAGATTGCCAAGCAAAACAGCCACCGGTTTGTTATGAAGTAAAAATTCCCTCCTGATTCTTAAAATTGGCAGACAGATGAAGCCCAAAACAAACCACTGCATAAACCAACATTATTAGTATCCAACTGTGCCACCAGGAGTGCCGAGAAGTTGCAATGACAGAAGGGGGAAATTATAATTTAAGATTCCTCCCCTTTTAGCGACTCCATAGAAGGAGGGTATAGGGAATGAGGACAGAATACAGGCTGTGCACATTCAGTAGGGGAATCGCTTCCACTTGGAGTCACCAGCGGCTCACAGCAACAGCCCAGGATAAAAAAAAGCTGTTTGACACTTCCAAATAGATTTAATTTATTCAGCAATGTATGAAAATCAGCCATCAGTTCTTTAGTGTCATCTGTTGACATTCAATCTATGCACCACCGCTGAATGTGAGAAAAGAGGCAACCTAGACCCTACACCTAGTAAATCCGAGAAAGCCTTTTCCCCTTAAAATCTATGCAAATCACAAACGTTAATTCTAATGGCACAGACCAGCATGGCTGTCTACATGCATTTGCACTAGAATTCAAAACAATGCCAGAGAGAATAAAAAAATAATCTCAACATTTGGACACGAGATGGTATTTTGTCAAAAGAAAGTACTGTTGCACAGAGAGCTAGAAAGTGCTGATAAACATTACAAGCTCAGGCGAAGGAATAAATGAACAAAATGCAGCAATGGTCAAGATACATTTTTCCAAAGAAAACAGCTGCTACAGATTTTCAGTGTATGTTATGGGAAAGGAATAATAAAGAAAAGATGAGCACAAACACAAATATTCAGTGAGATGGCACTATGTGGCTACTTCTTGCTTGAACAGCATCCAACATTGCAGACCTGTCAAACCATGCTCCTTGAGAAGTAAATGGCCAGGGCACAGTATCAGTAAGCAAGTAAGGCACTCTGAAGGATTTCAAGAGGAACTATCCTTTAGAGCTTGCTTAGACCCCAAGATAAATGCCTTTTCTCAAACACAACCCATTCAGAAAAACGCATGAAACAGACAGAAGACCAGGAAAATTAGAATTAATGGACATGAAAGCCGAGCAGTTTGATAGGAGATCTGAAACTCACAGATCCCACATTCCTCTCGCACATTCTGAGTCTCCTTGTCCATATGGATAATACTTAATACTTCAAGTGTTACTGCCAATTCTTATACAGGTCTCACATCTGTTTGGTAGTTAAAACAGGTGTCCAAGCTGGCAGCTAACATTATTTTCTGAGATTATTTTCGGTCTGTTACATGGAAATGATTATAAATCACATGAATAGAAGCCTGAACATCATCAAACCCAGGGATAAAAGTTCCAAAGGGACAAGAAGGCAAACAGTAGAAAAATCTGTAAAGGCAAAACTTTCCCAAACCTCAAAAAAACAGAGCTTTAACTCACATATGGCAGGAGATACAACCACACTCACAGTATCACCATGGAAAAATGTACTTACAACAGCTAATTCATGATATTCTAAATACTGTTCTTTCAACTGGTCTGATAATAAGCTGCTTTTCTGTATGTTTTTTGAAACAGTTAACCATGAGGCTGAGAGAGTTGGGGTTGTTCAGCCTGGAGAAAAGAAGGCTCTGAGGAGACTTAATAGCAGCTTTCCAGTACCTGAAGGGGGCTACAGGAGAGATGGGGAAACACTCTTTATCAGGGAGTGCAGTGAGAGGACAAGGAGTAACGGTTATCAACTGAAAGAGGGCAGATTTAGACTAGATATTAGGAAGAATTTTTTCACTGTGAGGGTGGTGAGGCAGTGGCCCAGGTTGCCCAGAGAAGCTGTGGATGCCCCATCCCTGGAGGCGTTCAAGGCCAGGCTGGATGAGGCTCTGAGCAACCTGGGCTAGTGGGAGGTGTCCCTGCCCATGGCAGGGGGGTTGGAACTCAGTGATCTTTAAGGTCCTTTCCAATCCTTACCATTCTATGATTCTGTGATGCAGAGCACAGCGGTCACAAGAGTCACTCCCTGCTTCCCAGTGTAGTGAATTTAGCACTCATATCTCATGAAATTGAAGCACATCAATTTACCCAATGCAAAGATGCACAAACACAAAAGGAGGGATGAGAAGCAAAGTTTTTTCCACGATCTTTTGGGCACTATGCAATACCAGTAAAGAAAATGTACATGTCTCTCACATAGCCTCCCTGAATTTCCATCCTCTTTAATCTGGTTTGCTAATGAAAGAGGGATAGATAATCCACCTGCTTATTGGTGGTTGTCTCTCCTGACCTAATAACCTGTGAATCTGCAGGCAAATTTCAACCAGAAACTGTCAGACTATTATGACCCTACAAATTTTGCCAAATTAGGGATTTGCAAGAAGATCCTGCAGTACTTCTGCCAAATAAAGGAAAAGTTGCAGTGTGTCCCTCAGCTTTTTAGACTCCGGAGGGTGAGCATCAGAGAAAGTGTTACAACAACCCTCTACTTTGGGAAAAGCTCCAGTTACGATCTAAGTGTTGCTGCACAAGGAAGAATCCAAGCAGAAAACACACGTCCTTAGACAAACAGGTTTGATTATTTCTGGAGCTCAAGAAATCGCTTGTTTCCATGCTCGTAACTTTGAAGTGCAGAAGTTCACATAGATCAAAGGGAAGACTTTTTGCATGTTTCTCCACAAAGACCCTATGAACATCCTGGCTCTGACTTCACCTCTCAGACCAGAAAGATAAGAAATTTGTCAATGCAAAGGAAAAGCCAAATGAGGAAATAGCTGTTTTGTTGGATGCACAGAATCTCAAATGGCATCTTTGGCATTTCAGCAGAGCAAAATACAATATTCTACCATGAAATTACCACTTCTGCAAAGGTCATCACCATGTCACCATTATTTTTGAGTTATGGCCAAAGAGAGATAACTCAGTCATAATCAGGAGATGTCGTGTGCCTATCTGTTGTACAACACAGTATTTTAAAATAAGCATTTCAAATTACACAGTTTTTGCACAGACGCAACACCTATGTTCAAAACTGTTGGGCAGTAAATGCCTGGAAGACGGCCAAAGAAGTCGTCCTTACTTTTGAATATACGTAGCTAACACAGTAGTTAACCACAGAAAACAGGTCTAGAGCACACAAATAAAGCCACGGTAGATACATTCAGAATTCACTGCACACGGAACAAGAACAGTATAGCATAACTTTATAAAGCCCCAGTGAAATTGTTACATGAGTATAATGTCATAATGCACAATGATAGTATGTCATACCTTCAAATATGAATGAGAGGTATCAGATACATCGTTACTGTTACAGGAATATAAGTAGAATTGAAGAATTTCAGGACCTTGAAGAAGACACTAAAACCTATCACATCAGCCCTTTGAAGCACATGTACTTGCTCTCTCATGTTGTGTGTGCAGCAGTGTGAATAACCAAGTAATTAGATTTCTGACCTATCAAAAGGACCATTTTAAAACTGAAGTACATAAATGAGAGGTGCTTGAGAATAGTGCATGTAAATAAACTATTGCAATCTTTCTAAAATAATGAAGCCCTAAACTGTTGAAACAGCAGAAGTACTTACACGAAATATTAATAATAAAGCAGTGAGACATGCTCAGAATTCATAATGAAACCAAGAAGTAAATGTACAACTAAGTAAATCACTTCACAGGGAATTTTCCACTCAGTTGAATCAGCTTTGGAGCACACATAAAAGCCACAAAGCAGGTAGGACAGTCGTGGCATTCCCTTCTGGCCCCATCAAGCTCATTTGGTTGTACTGTTTCCTGGGGACAGACCTAGGATGGGTGGGGAGGAGATGAGGTTGTATAATCTCACCACCACCACCCCCTGCTGCAACATTAGCTGTGCGTAACATGGTGGAAGAGGTGCCGCACAGCTGCATCTCCTGCCCTCTCAGCATCAAGGTGGGAGATAATAGTCCAGCAAAAGATAGAGACAGTGACAGAGAGAAATTGAATACATTTCAAATGCCTTATCTATAGTTTCCCAACACAAATTGTTCACTTGAAAATGGAAATATACTAGTCCTTGTTCAGTACAGGTAGAAAATTTTAGAAAAAACTAAAACCATTTACACCACAACAGGTACTGATCAGAATTTCCCATTTGAAATGGTAATTTACAAAGTGTTTCAATAGACTTCAAACTAGGTACATCTGCTCAGCCACTGCAAACCAGTCCACGCTGAAGCCTTGCTGGACCAAACTAACACCATGCCCTACTTCACTGTAAAGGGTTTGGAAACATGAAATAAGAAGTTGTACAAACTCTGAGCACTGCCTGTGTCCCAAAATAAGGAAATAAAGGCTATGTTTTGATTCACATGCTTTAAAGCTTGTAAACAAGAACAAAAAAAACCCTATTTAATGCTCAAGGCAAGTAACTGGAAAAAAGCAAAGCAGTTAGGAAACATCACAGTAAGCATTATCAATTCCCTCTTATGTATATGTGTCATACATATACCCTTGATTTTATGAATTGTTGTGTACATATTACAGTTAAGAATTTAAACATTTAACATAAAAGCTGGAGGAAACAGGAGCATAAATGCAGCACTAGTACTTACCCTTATATCTCCATTTACAGCTCTGGAAGCGTGATTGAATGCATGTGCAGGATCTTTGTTGTAAACTTTAAGGAAAGATCGGTCTTGAATATTCCTGGAATCAAAAGAATCAGTAATGATAACAGATGAAAGTAGTTTTATTTACTTTGTTGCCTGACAGTTTCAGGTAACAGACAAACTGTAGGTTTGCAGCCAACCTATAAGAAAAACCTAAATGCCATAACTTAGGCACACACAAACAAACAAAAACCTACTTTGATTCTCTTTCCCATGGGAAGTATCATTCTTTCGCTACAACTCCACACCCATAAAAATTAGATAGTGTCAAGTTTCTTTCAAGATCCTGCCACAGAGTAAAAACACTTTGAAGACAATAGAGCTTCAACATGTACACTGTACTCAAAAGGATTTAGTTAATATTTACATGTTTTATTGTGTACTCAGCCCACGTGAATTTTTGCTATTCTAAGAAGCAAGAATATCAAAAGAAAAGCAGTCTTTCTAACTGCAATTATTGAGGAAATTCTAATTATCAGCTTGTTCACAAACCTGAAAAAAATTCCACAAAAGCTGAAAATTCAGTAGCAGATAAATCCTTCCTCTGAACTTTATCTATAATAGAGACATGTTTTTAATGGAGAAAAGTAGGAATTAAAAAAACAAATAAACAAGCAAAAGTTTTGATGAATGCTACCACATAAATGGTTTAGATGGAAAGCCTGAAGAGAATATTTATGTTTAATTAGGACCCAACACTTTGTCATTGATTAGTTAATTTTTCAGCTACTACATTTAGGAAGGAGTTAGATGACAGTTTTCTTTTTTGTTTCAAAACCTACCTTCCAATAATTTTATGGCTTAGACACTCACACTGAGTTCTGCTGATTTCTTGTTCACATTTAATCAGTAGCAAAGTCCCCAATCTACACTCACTCACATCCTTTCAAAGCCGCGATTCCTTTCATTTCCCAGTAGTGATCTCTAGAGAATTTACTTACACATGTGACTGAATTCCTTTCCTCCAGGTGCAGCTACAAGTCTAGTGAACTGATCTTAATCACTAGGATTATCATTTAAAAATGAAGGAAAGGATTCTTGGGCAGGTCCAATTTCTTTCTTACAATGTCATATTAGCATAAGTGATTGCTTTGAATGGGTAGCTAGTCAGAACTTGTGCTGCTCTTGTAGATGTCTAGTAGTTATTAAAGAAACACCACAGCTTAAGAGACAGATCAGTGCCTTCTGTTTAAGAACTGCAGGGCTGATGAGAAGTTTAGTATTTATGAGTGTTTACTTGTAGACTGCATAGGAAAATAGCTACCTTGCAGCAAGTTCAAGTACTTCAATTATTTATGGTAACTTAAACACTTTTCCATCTTGCAAACGTGACCCTTTCACTGTGAGACTTGCACTGGGAGTCTCAGTTACCATTTTCTGCCTCAGACTCGGAAATAAGTTCTTTTCCATACAAAGCAAGCTCTCTCATCTTCAGTTCAAGAAAAGGTATATTATTAATTTAAATAAATTGTATCTGCTGCCTTTTCTGTCTGATGGCTATGAGATGGTAGCTCAGCTAACTGGAGTTTGTTTTAAAAGCATTCTCCATAAACATTTCTTGTAGAAACATGACACTTTAAAGTAAAACATTGCTGCAAGGCAAAGCACCAAAATACTAGGCATTTGATCTCTGAAGTGAATTCTCTTTCACCTCATGTTGCTATTCTAAGATAAACATTACCGATAACAGGTATATATTACTGTACTTTTATTATTACTACTATTTGCATTACTGTAGCTCCCAGATGCCCTTGGCACGTTCAAAGGCCTCATTGCTCTGTGTGTGCTGTATAAACACCCCGAGAATTCAACCTCTTCACCAACTTACAAGGTGAATAGAGACAAAAGACAAGAAGATAGCTGCAGAAAGATAAAGGAACAAAAAGAAACGAGAAGACCATAGTCTCTCTAGCCAGAGGAGCAATAAATAGAACCTGGGACCACGGACATGCTCTGAGTAGGCAGTGCAACAGAGAGAGCGGGAAGGAAACCAATGCAGTGGCTTTGCAGATGTCTGCGGAGGACACCTTCCAAGCGCGTTACAAGGCTACCTGAGAGAGCGTGAAGACACTTGTTTGAAAATTAAAGACATGCAGAATGAAAGCTGGCATTATTAACAAAGTGGAAGCAGATGGCACTTGGTACTGAACAAGAAATGAAAAGTAGCATTGAAGTGAGCTTGGAGGGGCCCTCATAATGAAGACAAGTAGTTTATGTTTAATGAGATGGAAAAGATACAGCCAGAGGACAAATGAAAAAAATGCATGCGAAACAGTCTGTTTGTCAAACTAGAACGATCTTTGTTGCTTCATTTGAATGGGTAAGAGTGAACAAGATCACCTGTGTCAACTGCTGACCAAAGACCATTACAGCAGTTGCTATTAAAAAGCTGTTGAATTATCTGAGTGTTTTTTTCACTACATGGTGGGAAAGGGAAGGCTGTATCATAGGGACGCTATGCAGAAAAAATCTCAAATCTACACTGGATGCAGAGCCCTGAACCACTTTAAGAAAAGGATCAGGTTATGGGCTTAAGTAGAAAGCTAGTGCTTTGTCCTCGGTGATTAAAAAAAAAAAAGAAAGAAAGAAAAGGGGAAGGAGTGTTATGGCCTAATGAAGGGGAACATAAGAACATAAGCTAGGCTGAAACTAATGGTCCATGAGACTATACTAAAAGAGAAGATCAAGATATTAGTTTGGATGGAAGAGGAAGGATTCATGTCATCCAACTACAGACATTCACAGGGAAGATATCACAAGCTAGCTTCTCTGGCATGTATAATTTATGAGATAATTTTATAGGATGAATCACAACCAGCTCAAAACATGGATGTACAAATCTCCACTTGGTCAGATTAATCCCATACTAAAGGAGAGACAGAAAAATAAATGGGAGGGTCACCCAGGTAGGTATGATTATTCAACTAATCCACAGCAAATAAGATAGACACAGGTACAGACAAGGAAAAGAAAGGGGGACAAAGCCCTGAAAAAAACACAACAGAAAATCAATGTTTGAGAAGAGGACCTCTCAAACGATACATGAAAGGAGAGGAAAGAGACAGGAAGAAATCAGGAAAGAACAGCCACTGAAACAAAGGGAGATCAAAGTTTCAGGAAGAGAACATTACAAGTACATGAGAGATCTGAGAGAAAAAAGATGTTCATAAAAGCTGGCCATTTGCTGACTTCCACAACTGCAATGGAACAGTAGGGAACAAAAGACAAGCTGGAATTAGAAGAACAAAACCCCAGACAGCTTAGAAATGGTTATAAGACAGAATTAGAAGATTAAAACTCCAGCCAACGGTTATAGTGACTTCTCAGTGCAAGTGAGAAAGGTGATGGGGTGGGAAGTGGAAATGTATGTTGTGGTCAGGGGCAGTTTTGCTAAGAGGCAGAGAAACATATTAGCAATGTAAGAGTAGGCACTTCAATAAGTTAATAAAGACAAAGCAAGGGACGTGAGGCACAGAGGAACATGGGACAGCCTCCAAGGGAGGTGGCGAACTTAAAGAGTTGACCGAAACATATGTGTTAAAGACAAGGAAGCAGAGAATTGAAGGAAGACATGGCAAGCAAACGAAAGAAAAATTAACTTTCATTTCATCTGTTCTCCGAGGAGAGACACTGGCAAGATCTTGTGAATAGTAAGGAACAGAAGGGGAGAAATTGTTGTGGAAATTATTAAAAAGTGGTGAAAATGCAGCTGGTAGTGCATGCATTGGACTCCATTAAGCTGGAATTGGTGAGGTTTCTTTAGTGAGAAGGGTGGCAGAACTGAAGGAGGGAATTTTGTTATGGAGGAAGGGAAGTCAGCTGGGTCACGGGATTTCCTCTAGAAATGCTCTACAATACAGGCATAGGAACAGAGGAAGCAGATGCTGAGATTGAGCCAGGCCTGAGGTTGGCAGACGCCTGCAATAGGAGCAAGGGAAAAAAAGGTGGAGTGGTATTAAGATAATCAACAACCACATTCTCGGGGGCAGGGAGGAGATGAAGTCATAAACTGTTACTCTGAAACTCAAGGGAAGATGGAGGGATAAAGTGAGAGAGAAGGAGCCGATGGGACAGATGATGGTTGGCAATAATGTGGTTGGCAACAGAGACGTAGTAACCCAAGTCTTAATTTTATCAGTCAATCCAATCTCATGAATAGACTGTTTGATGTACAAGAAACTTGAGCACATGATGAATGATGATGCAAAAAAGCAGATGGGTCTTAACTCAGGCATTACAGTGGCCGAGGAGGGGTGTGGGAGTCTGTAAAGCAAGGAAGATAAAAAAACCAGTAACCGAAATCCAAGAGGCTGGCTAATGACAAGCCACTGGATAGACAGCCTGAGGAGAGCAAGACAGAGGTGAGAAAATGGAGCACGGTGCTGTTCAAAGAAGAAGAGGAATGGGGGAACTGGAAGTGGCAAGGCTAGAAAAGCTCCAACTTGCTCTTTTAACTACAAAATTATATGGAGAAGCACCTGAGCCACAGGATCTCCAGAAGAAAAAGGCAGCAGTGGACAGAACACTTCTTTTCACATCTTTTTCCTGCACTGGTGGCAGACTGGCAGAG
Organism: Pterocles gutturalis; assembly: GCF_000699245.1. Lineage (NCBI taxonomy): Eukaryota > Metazoa > Chordata > Aves > Pterocliformes > Pteroclidae > Pterocles > Pterocles gutturalis. Next base: position 18,942 of record NW_010145882.1, on the reverse strand, counting down.
AGGAAACACCTTTTCTGCTTTCTCCTTCATCTTCTTATGCTCTTCTGTCCTTTCTTTTTATCATGTAACTGCTTATTAAAAGGATGGCACAAAGGCCCACCATATTTCCTTGCACAGTTTTACAGTGTGTAACATCTCTGATGTGTGCTTGAGAGCTTTGTTGCTACATGATTTGGGGCTTTCTAAGGACCCTGAGAACCTGGTCCTTCTGATTGAAGAGCAGAGACATAAGGACTGAAGGAACATGACTAATTGAGTAGCTGCACTCCCACAAAATACAGGATAGAAATATGATGGACCCAGATGTTATTCAGATAATTTATTGACAAAGCTCTGAATTAGTGAAGGGAAGTGACTGCATCAACTGCTTCATCCTGACATAAAATAGGAAGGTGTTGGGGCTCCTGCAGCAGCAGTCACCAGTGCCAAAGATCTTTGGCAGTATTAGATGATGAATAATTGACACTGTTGTGAGGACAATGGTGACACTGATATTTGTAACTTCAGGCTCACAAGGATCAAGCTTTGCTCTGCCAGCAAAGAAAAAACCTGTAAATGCTTATTTTGAGTTCTGTATTTTAAATATTTATGTCTCAGTTAAAATTTAATAAAATATTAAATATGTGAACCTGTATGTACTATATGAATATTTATCAATGTCTTGTGCAATAGATATTGTACCTACAGCTCAAGGCAGTGTCAGATCAAACCTCCCATACTACTCAGATACCACTGAACATGCCTTCATGTGTCAGGCCACTATCTGTCAGATACGTATCAGCTCCACTCCTTTTTATTCTCTAAGTGCACTAAAAAAAAAAAAAACAAAACCAAAAACCAACAAACCCCAAACCCAACAGCTGTAATTCTATGTTTACTTACCTCACATCACACAATTCATAGTATATGTTCCTGCTCTCATCCTTGATGTAAATGGCCACACTGGGTGATTCCAGCATTTTCATCGTCAGCTGCTGGGGGAAGGCACTTACAAATAGGGCACGAATTGTGTCTGTGCTTGTGATTTCATTTGGCATCCTCAGCTGCTTTGTCTCGTCTCCATACTGAAGATATAAAACACCTACAAGCAAAATATAATAACAAGTTACATTTTCTTAAGTGCACAGTAATGATCTTGGCTTCAAAATCTATGTGGAACACAGACCAAGCTCAGAACAAGAAGAGAAATATCAGCTCAAACTCCTTAATCATAAAGCACATACAACATTTTCCTTTTCAACACAGTATTGGAGTAGAGCATAAAACAGTGATATGTTTGCCCCAGCACCTTGCTGAGAAGCCTTTTACTGTTCTTCAGTTAGAAAAAACAGAAGTTTACCTTAAGAAGGCAAATGGAAAACCCCAAACACACCAAGTCTGCTCTACAGTGGAAGGTGTTGGTAAATCACAAGGTACTTTTTTTTTTTTTTTTAGCAGTCAAGGAAGAACTTTATCCTTTTATAGCAGCCAGTTTTGCTTAAACTGTCATTTTAGCCTCACACCCAACAACCCCCCACCCCCCAAAAAAAAATACTTCCATTTTAGCAGTAGGAATTTTATATTCACAGTTCAATTTGCTGGCATTATATAGTATAAAGCCCGAGGTGAAACTCCTAGCAGGTGTAAAACTGAGGTCTCACACAAAAACAAGAGAAATTTTGGATCCTTTCAGTTTCACAGCACTGTTAATAGTCATCGTTACCACTCAGGGAGAAACATGAGTAATTTTAGATGCTGAATTGCAACATATGGACACTTGTATTCACTCAAAACAAAAGGACAACATTCTGATATAGCTAACTCTCTATTTTCAGGGAACGGGAGGCTGTGAGATGCTCAGTAATGGAAAAAACATGGATAATACAGACCAGGGACTCAGTGAGGAAATACTAAGTACCTCTTCCACAAAGCCCGTGTTGGCCCTGCCAGGGCTATGCTGACTCCCACATAACCAGAAGGTGCCTGTTGTCCACTGGCCCGTACTGCACAATGACCACAGCTCTTTAGCTTTGCTACAGCCGAGTCACATTCCATCCCAAGCTACAAAGTACTCCAAGGACTGAAGCACTGAGAAGAGCCATCTCAATCAACAGCAGAAATCAGACTGAACTTGATGGGGTTGATTAGCTAAGACCATGCTGCACCTGGCTCCTAAAGATCACCAAAAGGTCTTCTCTTGAGCATCTCCAGTGTGGGAAGACTTATTAGGACCTTCAGGAATTAGGCTGCCACAGGACTGTATCCAAACTAAGAAACTTCCTGAGATACACAGCACTAGGGAGGAGACGCGGAGACAAATGCTCAGCCGAACTCCTTTGGATATAGAGAAAACAAGAACTGGTAAGCCCAGCTAAGCATGGATGTCCTGCCTGAGCACAGACTGCCAAAAGTATGCTGTGCTCTTTCTGAGCCATCTCAGGTGTCTCCATGCAACACTGGAAGAACACTGCCAGGAAGAAGAACCTTTACTCTCTTGCTAAGAGAGATGGAGCAGGTATAGCTTCTGCAGTAGGGTAAAAAGACAATAAAATGGCAGATCACAGAATCAAAGAATGGCTGAGTTTGGAAGGCACCTCTGGAGGTCATCTGGTCCAAGCCCTCCACTCAAGCAGAGCCACCTACAGCCACTCGCCCAGGACTATGTCCAGACAGCTTTTAAATACCTCCAAGGATGGAAACTCCACAACTTCTCTGGGAAACCTGTGCCAGTGCTTGGTGACCCTCACAGTGAAGAAGATTTTCCTGATGTTCAGAGGGAACCTTACATGTTTCAGTTGGTGCCCATTGCCTCTGGTCCTGTCACTGGGCACCACTGAAAAGTGCCTGGATCTGTCTTCTTTGCACCCTCCCTTCAGGTACTTTTATACATTGATGGGATCCTTGAGCCTCCTCCTCTCTAGGCTGAACAGTCCCAGCTCTCTCAACCTTTCCTCATAGCAGAGGTGCTCCAACCGAGTTAATCATCCTTGTGGCCCTTTGTTGGACTCTCTCCAGTATGTCCGTGTCTCTCTAGTACCAAGGAGCCCAGAACTGGACATAGCATTCCAGGTGTTGAGTAGAGGAGAAGGATCACCTCCCTTGACCTGCTGGCGATATTTTGTCTAATGCAGCTCAGGATACCATTGGCCTGCTTTGCTGCCAGGGCACATTGCTGGCTCACATTCAGCTTGGTGTCCACCAGGATCCCCAGATCCCTTTCTGCCAAGCTGCTTTCCAGCTGGGTAGCCCCCTGGTGGATGGTGGTGCATCCACTTTGCAGACATTTAGCATCCCAGAATAAGATGGAGTAGAAAAAATGTAAAAAAGACAGTAAAAATACCACTGTAGTTTGTATTTCCACCAGCTGTTTGAGAGGCACTGCCACAGCTAAATGTTTTGAAAATGGCTCAAAAGCTATCTAGCCATCAGAAAGTATTAGGAAAAAGAAAACAATATGAGATCTGCTCAAGAATCAGTGATTACAGAAACATCTACACTGAAGTCACTGCAGCTCATGTAGATATACAGTGAAGGCAGTTTTACACCACCCAGTTTGGATGTTCATAGTGACACAATGGTAGAAGTACAGCATTCAGGCTGAACTAACTGCTAAAGGCTTTATTACATTTTCAGGCAGTTGGGGCCTGAGCAGATTCTGCGTTGCCATGCCTTTGCATCTACCAATAACCAACACAGGTAGGCTAAAACTAGGCAGAGTATTTTACACAAATAGAATACAAAGTCATTTAATGAAAAGAAGGGAAGGCATTTTAATCTATGATAAGCCCTCTTTTCCCTTAGTCTTTAGTATTTTTGTCCCAAGGTTGTCCATAATTGCTATAGAAGAATGAACACATACATAGTCAGATGTTCTTACAATCAGTGGGTAGATAATTGTGCTTGCACTTAGGGAAGGAAGATGTTAATTTTTCTGAATCCTAAACAGACCACTCAACATTACCTAACCATTATTTAATATTAGGTTGCTTTTATAAAACGGAGCTGTTAACATAATTTTCCTATTATTATCAGGAGCTGATATTTTTTCTTTCATTAAAATAGCAATGAGACTCCCTATGAATCCTACTACAAACTTCCATTTCCCTATGGCTGCAAAAATTGTCTCAGACTGAAAAGTAAACAGTTTTCTTTCAAAGATTGAGGAGAATTTCCCTAAGAATTTTATTTTTAATGCCAATATTTAAGGAGTTATTAAACTATTTTCCCTTCTTTTCATTTTAATTCTAAACATTATTTCTGTATGTTCTTCTAGGTAAAATTGGCTTTTTATTGCTCATTCAAATATTCTATGCAACTAAATGTTCTTTAGAATTCAGAAACTAATATATTTGTAAAAAAATTAGGTACATATGTTTTTAATGACTGAATTTATTTCACTGTTCCAAGATGTGCATAAACTTATTACTTTTTGATGATAGCTTTCAGTTCTTAGGAAGAACATAAGGAACCTTCTATATTTTGGCACTTGAAACTTTCTTGGATTAAATGTCAAAAAATTTTTTTTTTGGCTAAAAATGTAGACTTTGCATATCAGCTTTGCAGTTGTGTGTGACTCGCTTTTCTGCTCAGTTTAGAAGTTAGTGCAGAATGCAGAAAATGCTGTTTTTGCATTTCAGGCCACTAAAAACACACTGACTATTGAGCTACTGAAACCATTAACACAAAAGAAATGGTAGAGGTGAAAAATCCTCCTTATACCCAAGTCTAAATCATTTCAGAACAGTCTTGACTCTGCCTGTCCTCCAAGACTCCCACAAAATATTGATCCAAAATCAAATTACAGTTGTCTTTAGGTCTAGCATTTTCAAAGCAAATATGCTTGTTATCCAAAAAGGTCATGCCTGAAAATAGACAGCCTTAACATACATCTCAGAGAAATGTTTTGGCCACAATCTCACTGTAGGGGGAAAAGACATTTTCAAAGGCATAATAAATTATTTTTTTCCTTACTCTCCCTTAAATCACATGCCCTTAAAAAAACTCCTGCCTTTCCTCTTGAGCTGTCTGATCCGCATCATGATATAGCAATGCTTCAGGGCATTTCCTATTTGACAAAACTAACTGCTCACTTCTAAAAATCCCGTTTCAGCATGACAGAATAAAGAGACTCAAAATCTATTATTTTAAGCTATTGACGTTATTTTTCTCCAACACATTGCCAAGCTGAAACTCTGAATGCCGGCAATACCCACAGGCACGGCTTCATGGAACCTGCTAGGGCTCTGAGGTTTGTTTTACCTTCAGCTAAAAAATTACTCCCATGGAGAATTAAAGCAAGAAGAAACAGAATATAACTCAGGCATTGCTTTTCTTAGGGTACAGCACATATGCCAGCAAAGCTGCTGGAAAGAAAGTTAAACACAACGGATCTTAATGTCTCTGTGTACCCTAAAGTCCTTCTTGCACCTATGCTTCTGTTACAATGGATTTACCTGAAACATGAAGATTGTGCTGATCTTTATAAAACACAAAACAAAGAGGACTGCAAAATGCCCTGCCACTCTAGCAAGACAGGCCTGAAGATCAATGTGAATGAGGAAACTACTCCATGCAACTGTTTTGAAAGCGGAAGTCAGACAACACTGTGGCCATCACTTGCAGGTGCTCCTAGACGCCGCCAGCCCTGGGCTCTCCTACAGCTACAAGGCAAACTGCGGTGTCAGGCTTTCCCTTTTGTCATGCTCATATAACTTAGTTTCAGAAATACCTCCTGAGTTTCTCATCGTTCTTCACCCTATAGGCAGCAGGCCACAGCATTAAACACAAGCCATAGCAGAAAACATTTACATGTAAGCCAGGCCTGAGAAACTTAAACTTCTTTACAAACAGCTTCACAACATTCCTGTCAACAGAAAGGTATGTTTTATAGCAGGGGAAATTAAACAACCGAGAGGTGAAAGAAGATGTTCAAAGAAAGGTTTACAAGCATAAGCCCAGATCTGATGATGATCATGCGAGCACACCACATGACTGCCCTTTCCTTCCCTGCATACAGAGCTCTTTCAGAAACAAACGATTTTCTGCCCCTCCCTTCGCCAAGGGTCAGCGACAGAAGAACTTGCAAAAATAGTTGGTCATTTCTCTCATGGCTGGTCTACATGAAACGCAACACAGTTCAATGAAAGATGCACTATTAACCTGGTTTATGTAGGCAGTGCCTCCTGCACGAGCTACGCCCATCAGCACTGGGTTTGAGGGTGCCCGGAGCAGCCACCCTGCACCTCTAGCCCAGCCAGCGCAGCTCCGAGGACTGCCTGCACGGCGGCTGCTGCTCACACAGACACCACACGCGTGAAAGGCTCAGACACTGCTGCTGGGCTGCAAAACCCACCTGTCAGCTGAGGACATGCCCACATGGTGTAGCGATGAACCATACCTGAGCTCATGGGGTCCAGGCTGGCTTTAGAGCAAGGAGCATAACGAAAACAGCTCAGCACTGTACCCATACTGGTTAAGATCGTAACTCCTTAGTTACAACCGGTAAAGGCATATTCCTTATAGCAAAAGCTAACATTATGCAGGCAGCACGACACCACCCAGCTCACATCTCTCAGCACCTCCATCTAATACATGGTGCTGACCTAACCCTGACTAAGCACCATGTTATCATAGTTATATTGCTAACAATGATCTCAGTGCTGGGCAGCTTGGATGCCTGGAAGAGCTTTAATCACAAATCACTTTTATTTTCACAACAGGTATTATCCTTACAAACTGGTTATTTAAGAGAGAAAAACATGAAGCATACAACAGCAAAGAAAAGTTAAATACCTGATAAATCAATAATAAGTTAACAAACATGACTGGGTCATCTTCTGTGATCTTTATGAATACCAGTTAATTCTCTCACACAATTAATTTTAAATGGAAAAATATTGGTACTCACATAATCCTCTCATAATTCTCTTCTCACAATGAAAAAGAGAAAACTGAGGCAGAGGAGTTAAATAACTCCTCAGTGTAATGAAATAAAACACAATCAAAGCTTACATTTGAATTAATGAGTTTCTTTCCAGTGAAGCTACAGGACACTCACTGTGCAGGCAAGACAACTTGCAAATTTCTGCACTGCAAAATCTTACTGACATCTGCCTAAACCTTAATCCATGGGCTCCTGTCTGAAGAGAAGTATTAACTGATGTTATCCATGTTGGGCTGATGTTGGATGCTTGGGTGCTGGAGCACTGAAACCGTCCCAAGGAAACAGAAATCATTGGCGTGAACAAGGCACTGCTACTTTCTTCTGACCCAGCCACTCTATGTATCCTCTGGAAATTTTGTGTCTAATTTGAAAATTTCAAGTAATTAATTAGTAAAGCTGGTTGGACCACAGCAATCAAAACCTGGATGCATTGGGAGCGCTGGAACTTCTTTAAATCAAAGATACAAAGCCAGGTATAACTAAAACAGAGGGAAAACATGTACAGGAGGCCTTCAGACCTTGTTAGGTGAATAATAACATCAATAAAGTATATTAGAAATTAGTATAGGGTATATAAGGAATGGAAAATTAGATAAACTATCAAAGAAAGCTGTATCTTAAGGTGAAGAAATATGGAGCACATGGTGAGGAAAAGCAGTGAGAACTGCCAGAAATCAAGCTGAGCTATGTTTTGTAAAGTAAATTAAATAACACAATGTTGAGTTAGAGGCTGCTAAAGTTGTCATTAGATTTTTTCACTCTTTACCTAACCATCATTTAACCACACCTTTTTGAGATGATGGACAGTCTTTTTTCATGATGGTTTAGCTTGATTTTCCACCATATCTCCATGGAGTTACCAGCTCTCTCTGCACTTTCCCTCACACTGAAGTCAGCAGCAAAGCCAACAAGCAAAGGGAGAAAATGCACGCTTGTTTCTTCCCCATATTTATGTCAAATCATTAGTTGAGACTTACGTCAGTTTTAAAAACTATGGGTAACTTAAAATCTTGATGATAGCTATTTTTGTTGGGACACTTTGAGACAATTCAGATTGGATCACAATAAAAACTGCCAGGCATTTCCTCAAAATTTTTTTTGTTTCTTTGTTTTTGTTTTTTTGGGGTTTTTTTGGGGGGAAGGGGGTGGGTGGTGTTGTTTTGTTTTGTTGTTGTTTTGGTTTTTGTTTGGTTTTGGTTTTTTGTTTGGTTGGTTGGGGTTTTTTTTTTTACTGATATGCCAAGATCCTTCCAATTTTTCTTTTTATTTGACAAAATTGTAATATGTAAGACTGTGAGGGTGGCATAGGCCCATATTGTTCTCTGCCTCCCCAATCAGATAAACAGAGATAACACATAGTTGGTGTCCTTATCACCAAATTCTGCAAAAGTTATGCAAACATAATTTTATTACAGTAACAACTCTTGCAGTGTGGAAGAAATTCCTCAATATGCAGTTCTTACTTTCCACACCCTCAAGACTTGTCTCTCTTATTTCACCACACACATTTTCAACTAGTCTGAGGTCATTGCCGTGATCCTTGTGGTATTTCTAGCCTGAAGCTCTTGTACTAGTTTCCATTAGCTCCTTCCTCCTGATACTCTGTCCTCCACACTCAGAAAATGTCTATAAATATCTTTAGCTGTTTTCAAGTACTAAGAGAATCAAAAAGTAGATCTTGAAATTAAAACAATTACTTATTTTATATAATTTTCTTCCAGAACAGCCTAAAGAGTTTTGTTCAAGGTCTTAAGTTGTTTGATAACAATTTCAATAAAAACAGGAGCTGTTTAGCTTAGCCCAGTACTACTTCTTACTGCTGTTTCATCCTTTTCTTCTATTTACAGTGACTTGCTGTAATTCTGCAATAGATTTGGTACTTAGTGAAAAAACACATGGAAAATTCAGTAGTCACACAAAATTTCTACCAAAGTGTTATGAGAAATAAAGATTTTTAACTGTCACTCAAATACTAGCACTCTTCTACAAACAGATATGTTTAGCTGGCTAAGAAGAAAAAGCAAAAACCAAGAAGAAAACTGACTTCTTCTACCTAAAGAAAAACTGGTATTTGTCCTATCTGATTGCACATAAAATCCATGAAATAGCCCACTGCCACAAGACAACTTTGTCCATATACCTATGTCAGCGACTCCATCAGGTGTAGAGAGTTACTTCTGTCATCTATAGAGTCTGAAGGGACATTTCAGTCTAACCCAATTCCCCAGGTGAAAAACAATGTTCTGGCACGATGCCTTTTGGACAATAATTGCATCTATACCCTTGCTCTTGCCAGAATAGCCCAGCTGAACAGCAAGATGATTTCCTCATATCCTTAACTGACAAAACAATGTAAGTGAACTTTGAGGAACACTAAAATCCTATGATACTTAATGACAAAACATAAAAAAATGACAACTGAACAACTCAGTGAGATGAACGAGAAATTTCATCTCTACAAGTGCTACTTTTCAGGGGGCCCATAGACTCTGCCATGCCCTGCATTTGCTCCAGTTCACATTCACCAGTTTAGTGTAGTAAAATCAGAGAACTACATATGAACAGGAGCAGGACATGCCTCCACAGGCTCTCGCAGCTGCACTGCTTTTGCCCACCAGAAGCTGAGTCCCAGACCTCTGAAGAAACCAGTAAGCCATGGCCAGCCAGCCATGTTAAGCATTTATGGACACTGTAAGCAAGTATTTTACATAAGGACATCTCTGTTAGTAACTTTAAAAGGGGCAACAGCAAAAAAGACAAGAAAACATCAAATAAATTTCTTGGAATACATGTTCTTCCTCTTGAATAAACACAAAGAGAGAGAGAGAGATATCCTACCCCAACTGTATTTCCTTCCTATATAAATCAGCTGTATCAAACACACATTACTTCAGTGCTGACAATTTTATAAACCCTGATTTTTCAGTACTAAACCGTTTAGAAGTGACGCATTCAAAAGAATGGGACCACTTCAATACTCCATAGCCGTGGAGCATTAAAGTCACATCGTCCATGCATGACTTTGTAGCTTTGCTGTATCTACCAAATTTTCTGTATTCCACAATTCTTCTTCAATACTTCCAAAGTTACTGCATTTCTAAAGAGTTTGCTACTGTCAGTAGCAAGTTTAGGGGTTGAGCCATCAGCATGTAAGAACAAAGCTGGTTACAGCATCACACCAGAAAGCCACCCATGTGGGCTCGAACAAGCAGCTTGACTTTTTGTGACGTCGTTAAGGACCACATTAAACAGGATCTTGGACCCATGAGCTTAGTTAGCATGGTTAAGGAGAAGAATGCCAAGAGGAAATTTACTGGGTTCACTCTTTTGTACTGGGGAGCCAAAACTGGACATAATACTCCATGTGCAACCTCACAAATGCTGAGAGGAGGGGAATAATCACTTTCCTTGAGACTTGCTGGCTAAATTTTTCCTATCGCCAGCTATGTGGTTTTCACCGCTGCAATGATACACTGCTAACAGACAGTCACCTCTGTGTCAGACCCTAAGTCCTTTCTGCAAAGCTGCTCCCAAACCAGTCCGTCCCTGGTCCCTGCCTATGTTGTTGCCCAGGGCTATTCTGTCCCTGTTGAAAGACTCGGTATTTGCCTCTCTGGAGCTTCATGAAGTTCCTGCTAGCTCATTCCTCTGACTCACTGTGGTACCAATGGGTGTCTGGCTGATCATCCAGCATATTAATAGCTCTTCCAAACTTAGTGTCAGATTTGACGCTGCTGATGGTTCATTCCATCCATGTTAAATAGTACTGGTCCCAGAGTCCACCTCTGAGGAAGATCACTGAAAACCAGCTGCCAATTAGACTTTAAAGCATTGGCTTAATGCTTGAAAGGCACCCTTATCTCCCCAATGTGGCTACAAGGATGCTATGAGAGATGTGAAAGGCCTTGTTAAAGCCAAGATAAACAACATCCACTGCTCTTCCCTCACACAGATGGTCTGTTCATCACAGAAGGTAATTGGGTAGAAGCAATGGTACCAAGTCCTTGTCTTTTATAAAAGAGTTGAGTAGCTAAAATTTATCCAGAAGGGCTCCCATCTTGAGAGTTGCTCAGAACATTGCCCCTGATATCCCAAGAGAGTACCCTAATCAGCAGGCTATCAACAAGCCTCTGATGCAGTGATTATCCTCTTATCCTGTTTAAATTGGGCTACTTTATAGCCAAAACGCAAAAGAGGGAGAGAGAGAATGAGAACAAAAACAAGAGACAGACTGTGATACCACAGAGATGACAGTACTTCCCTTTGAGAGCAGAAAACTGAATTCAGGCCCAGCATAGTAACTATGCATTAGAATCACCACCTAAATGTATAAACAGTGTTGGGAGCATGACTAAATCCTAGAGCTGTCCTCATTCAAGGACTTGCTGTCAGCACTGGCAGCAAATGCTAAATACATTGTGCTGAGGGATAGGCTAGTACTATGCCTCTCTGCTTGTCAAAACCTTGCACTTCTTGTGATGCATGGAATTTCAATACACTTTTTTTGTTTGCATGTGCTTGTGCAAATGGAAGGGTCTGGTGTTTGTGTGACTTACTGTTATTAGAGTTGGGCTTACAAATTATACCTAATGTGAAAATTAGACCAAATTTGTTTGAGTGATGGCTCCTGTGCAAGATATGACCCGTGGGACACCTCCATCTGGCCTCCTACCTTTCCTCTGAAGGGTAGTTTGGCCTGTGCAAGCTATTCCAGCTGCCAAATCCCTCTTCCAGCAGACATCAAATGCTCAAAGCCCAAATTGCTGCTGCCAAATCAGAATACGTAGTAGGACAAAGACATTGCACCTTTTGTGATTTGGGGTAAAGAGGAAAGCCACTGCCACCTTGACATAGCTTTAAGTTTATCACTTGGGACCCCCATAACTCTACCTCTCCCTCTATCTTCACCACTTTTCACTCTGGTTTATTCATGTTGCAAGGTCCTCCAATACTAGTATTTTCTCACTATACATATTACCCAACATGGTGAGGTCCCATTTTCTGTTGGGGTCCTTTAGTATCACTGCAGTGCAAATAAATACTAAAGATTGCATTCAGAAAACATTTAAGAGATGTACCAGTGACAGATACAGACTTGCATAGCTAACAGTTTTACTTAGCCCACTGCACATCTTCTACTGCAGTCTCACTGCAATGAACCCATTGGATCCATGCTGGTACAGTCTGTTGCAATGGAGTAAAATTCAGCTTTGGTGCATGCAGCATCTAAAATACACTGCTTATCAGCTTTTTAGTGGCAGATAGAATGTGCTTCTGTCGAGACAGTATGTACTAAATAAGATCTTCCTTCTTGGAAGCATTTTTTTGCAGGTACACACAAGACATTCTTCTATAGGAGGAAGAATGTGTTAAGCAAACAATAACAGAGGGCACAAGTGCTAGCCCAGGAAGGCTCATATTTCACTCTTCCATATAGCTGTCCTTCACAAATCATATACAGACAATAAATTAAACAGAAAAAAACTCACAGCACAATTATATGTTGATATGATAATTTACCTTCTTTTGCCCTTTTGATGCAAAGTATTTCAGAAGTTTGTTTTATTTTCTTTCCAAGTTCAAAAACTTTAGCTATAATTTGAAGAAATGTGGAAGAAGATAAAGTCTAAAAAAGCTGGGCAGGAAAATTACTGTTACCTCAGAATACTTTCATTTCCTAGTATCTGTGTTTCAATTCAATAATTGGAACTACTTGTTTCAGGCTGGTTTTTCTACAGACCTGACAGCCCACATTAATGTATCTGACCATGACAGCAAATATTTACATGATCTTTTTGCATGTTGGCTGCTTTGCATACACTGTAAAAAAGACCAGATAGGGAAAATTTCTTTAAGATGACTGCATACATTAAAGCTATACTCAGCCTTAACTTGAAATGCAGTTCCCAGGGAGTTCCTCTCCCATGAATTAAACTGAAGATCCTGCTGATTTCATTAGGCTTCAATCATGCCCTAAGGACTCTGAGAGGGCAGTGCCACTGCTAACAAATCAGACTTGTCTTATAAAATCTAAGGCTGTTCACACATCTTCTGCCTGATTTAACATGCCTATTTGAATTTCTAACTCATAAATAGTAAATAATAATTACGACCAATGCAAGTCTACCTTTAGCATTTATATTTTTCTGTGCAAGTCTTGCAGTTCATTGTATACACATGTATAGAGTTATTTCTGCCTTTAGGTGACAGCAACCAAGTCACTATCCCTCTCTCTGCAAAAGTTTTTTTATGTTTAAAATTGTAACTACAGCCCTGACTTTCTTTTAAACAGGCTTTGAGAAATACCTGGAAAAAATGCTACAAAATATCCAGGTGCTAGTATTATAATTGGTAACAGCATTTCACATTGCAGATGACACCAAGTTGAGTGGTGAGGTTGACACGCCTGAGGGATGGGATGCCATCCAGAGGGACCTGGACGAGCTTGAGAAGTGGACCCATGTGAACCTCATGAAGTTCAACAAGGCCAAGTGCAAGGTGTTGCACATGGGTTGGGCAACCCTCAGTATCAATACAGGTTGGGGGATGAAGGGATTGAGAGCAGCCCTGTGGAGAAGGACTTGGGGGTACTTGTGGATGAGAAGCTGGACATGACCTGGCAATGTGTGCTTGCAGCCCAGAAAGAAAACTGTGTCCTGGGCTGCATCTGAAGAAGCGTGACCAGCAGGCCGAGGGAGTTGATTCTCCCCCTCTACTCCACTCTCGTGAGACCCCACCTGGAGTACTGCGTCCAGCTCTGGAGTCCTGAGCACAGGAAAGATATGGACCTACTAGAGTGAGTCCAGAGGAGGGCCACAAAAATGATCAGAGGGATGGAACACCTCCAACATGAGGACAGGCTGAGAGAGTTGGGGTTGTTCAGCCTGGAAAAGAGAAGGCTCCAGGGAGACCTTATAGCAGCCTTCTAGTACTTAAAGGAGGCCTACAGGAAAGGTGGGCACAGACGTTTTAATAGTGACTGTAGCGACAGGACAAGGGGTAATGGTTTTAAACCAAAAAAGGGTAGATTTAGACTAGATATAAGGAAGAAATTTTTTATGACAAGGGTGATGAAACACAGGAACAGGTTGTCCAGAGAAATGGTAGATGCCCCACTCCTGGAAACATTCAAGGTCAGGTTGGGTCGGGCTCTGAGCAACCTGATCTAGTTGAAGATGTCCCTGCTCACTGCAGGGGGATTGGACTAGATGACTTCTAAAGGTCCCTTCCAACCCAAACTGTTCTATGATTCTGTAATTTCCATAGAAGGCAACAGCAAATTAATTAATATTAGACACTAAAATCGGCACCTCCTAAAACTTGGGGTTGGGAGGGTAACAAATAATATTCAGAATATTCCATGATTGTCTAAGACCCTCCCTATGCCAATCCTTAAGTGTTTGTGTGATTTTACTCCTGTGAGTAATCTCTCTGAAGGCAAATAAAATGTAAATGTTGTCAGAATCAGGTATTTCTGCAGAGGCCTTTTTATGCCACCTACTTTTAGGTGCAGGTTTGCCAGTGAGGAGCCCTGTCACCCTCTGCTTCTTATTCACCTGGACCAGTGCAGCTGGGCACCTTGGGTGAGACACCCAGAAAAGGTGCCTGCACCCCGGGAGCCATAAAGCTTCATCCTCCTCAGTGACAAAACCAAACCCTTATGTGGTTATGGAAATCCCTCCTAATACCATCCTCTTTCTTAATCCAACCCTGCATGTACAGCCTGATCCTGCAGGAGCACCTACACCTTTTACTGAAGCCAGAGGTTGTAACCACACCCTGCCCTTCAGGGCTGTGAGCAATCACATCAACCGCCCCAACCGCTTGGTCACCAGAGAGGACGCCAGCACCTGCCCTTGCAAAGGATCTGGCCCAGCTTTTGTACAGGTGTGCCACATGAAAGACTACAAGTGAAAATATTTGTCGGTCTTCATTTTGTTGCAGAGGTACCGGAGCAGTGACAGCAGCGAGCTGCAGCGTGGGCACAGGATGGCTGCTGGCGTAACCTTGCTGGGCGCCTGTCAGGTTCTGCTTCCTCCAGGCAAATTGCAAGTGAAGTTTGTTGAAAGCTTTTGAGCACTTTCCAGGTTTCAGCTGATTCTCGCTCTGACAGTTTTGCTAGATAATTTTTTCCCACAGTTATCGCACTGGAAAAACTCCCAGCTTTCAAATAGGTATTTTAAAATACATTTAATTTTCTCTTGCACAGTGAATTTATTTATTTTAATATCTCATTTTGTCTCCAGGCCACAGATTGATGAGACAAGTGCCAATTTCTGATGGACCTCTTAACCAAGAAAGATCTTCATTTTGAAAGTTGTGGCTGAAATTTTAAATGGGCCCACAACTGCAATACTGTTTTCTCGGTCAACTCGACATGGCATGCGACAGCCTCACATGTCAGAATACCATGTCCTATTAGATCAGTCTTGACTGATAAAACCATGATGTTGGGGTAGCCAAAATGCATTACCACTATTCCTTCTCAGGCTCCATGTTAATTCAGACCACAGTTTAAAAACAAACTGACTCATATGCAGCTAATAAAATAGGAACCTACAGAAGCATTAGGATTTCAAAAAGAAAGCATCAGGTTTTTAAAACAACAGCATTGAGATATTAAAAATTCACAAAAGTTGGTCATTTTCCTCACTGAACTTATGTTGGCTGAGGATCTAAACATAATTTGTATTTAAATTAGACTAAATTAAAAAATTAATAGAGATGGAAAGGGAGGTGATTATACATAGCTTGTTTAAAATCATGTGAACATAAATATTTTCATGACACTTTTAAAACTGAAGTTATAAACAGTTTCCTGTTTTTTAAAAATAAAGACTCCCCTTGGGCTGCTGGAAGTAAAAACAATCCTAACAGGACCACACTTTGCAAAGAGTCTCAAAATTAAAATTTCAGAACATTGCTCACGGTGGTGTTAGAACACACTGGCAGAAAAGACTGAAAAGGACATTATTGTAAAAGAAATGCATTGAAGAATAATAATCTAAAATGGAACTTTTTAATAATCATTTTTAGACAATCTTTTAAAACAAACTATTTAGTTCCTGGAACAACTTGAAAAAGACAGATTGTAGGGTGGTGACAACATACTACCTCCTATTTGGCTGGTATGACGATCCCTTAAGCCACACATAGCTGTGACCCCTTCTGGAATGCAAGTGGGAAAAGGCTTATTTTGCTCCAGTTTCAAATCTAAAATCTCTCAGCTCAAATGCTTCATGTTACATAGCTGCTTCCCCCCACCCTGCATTTTGCCTATTCAGTCTGGGATAAGCCAGGGTCTTGCCTCCAGTATATGAAAGACAGGCTGAGATAGAGTGCCTTGCAAGGTCTGAAATCCTGGCCATTAAATAAAATGGTGCATCTTCATGTGACCGTCCCCCATTAGGACCTGGACAACACACTTCTCTCTATGCAACAGACGGTAAAACAAAGGGTTTAAGAGTGAACTACTTAACAGTGAGCTTCTGCAGCTCTGGTCCTCTCATCTCAGCAAAGATACTGTTGAACTGGAAAAAGTCCAAAGAAGGGCAATAATGATAATCAAATGTCCGGGATGGTTTCTAGTTGAAGAACAAGTGACAACAGCAGCACTTCTCAGCCTGGAGAAGAGATGACCCAAGGGAAATTACAGGCCTACAAAATCAGAGATGGCTCAAGGGGAGCAGATAGTGATCTGATGTTTGCTGTCACTTCCAACACAAGGACAAGGGGCCACAACATTAACTTAAAGCAGATAAGCAAATTCCAAACAAAGCAAGAGAAAAGCGATGGTTAGGCAGTAACCAACAAAACTTGCTGCCAAAGTCACAGCTGCACTGTTGCGGATGTGGAAAATTTACATGGGTTCAAAGGGAGACTGAACAAATACCTGGAGGAGACATCTCTCGAGCGTTATTATACAGGCAGAAATTATAACCATGAAATCCCTAAGCTAAAGATAGCTTGAGGCTGGGAGAGCACTTGGGAGAAGGATCACACATACACATACTTCCCCTGTTCTTACTCTTGCCTAGACTAACCGCCTATGGTTCTTACCGGGGACAAAATACAGGACTCTTGGTCTAATCTAGTACAGCCCTTCTCATAACCTACCAGGTTTATTTGTAGTGATGAGCACTTAAGTCTTTCCAGAAACAGGGATGTTATATTCTTTTCAGATGTACACAGACAATGAGAAAGCTGTTTCTAGCTCAGCTTTCAGGGGAGAAAGTGCACAAAGCACTGGTCCTTAGTAGGCCATCCTCTTTGACGTCAACACAAAACTTCCTGAAAGCTGTTTATCAATTCTCAGCTCACATCTGAAACAGAAGTTCAGAGCCGGGATACCCTACATGGCCTGGGGTAATCACTGAATGCCAGCAAAAACCCATGCAGTGAGGCTGGACTGCAAGTCACTTGGGGACGTGCAAAAGCCCAATCCACTTGACATCACATTGAAGCAAATATGTTTTCCAGAAAATCTCAGGGTGAAGCAAGCCACTCGGAGGACGCCCTAGCCAGCAGTGACATACAGGCAGAGATGAATCCTCCGCCTGTACAGTAAACACACATGTGTTACATGCTTCTTCTGAAAACATCTCTAAACCAAAGTGTCTTGTCCAGGTTGGAGTCTTTAAAATTTCTCCCCAAAGAGCCTGATGTATTGGTGGCCCAACAAGCTTTGGGAGGGCGGCAGTGCCACCCCACGAGCTGACATGGGCAGGGATCAGCCCCTTGTCCCTAGCCCCACTGCTCTGCACTTGCAAGCTCTGGGGGTGGCAGGGACCCGTTCCAGCCCTGTTTTCTTCTCTTTTGTTGTGTTTGTCAGATATCATAATACTCTTGACAGAAACTGTCTTAGATTGTTGAGTAATGAGTAAACCATCGTCATAAGCTTACAAGCACGGTATGATTTACAGCCCAGCCTTTGGTTTATGTCACTCTGTATGTTGGGAGATGGGTCTCTAGAAAAGCAGAATTTCAGTTTATTACCTCTGAGCAAAAACATGCCTTCCTCAGCAATCCGCATATGAGTTAATGCCACCTTCTTGCATCAGTTTAACTGCCCTCTGGTGTCCTCCCTCAAAAAAACAGCCTTTATTCGCACTATCCATCAGCTGAGAGCAGAGTCTCCGGGACAAAACCCATTCTTATAAAAGGAGCTCTGGTTCACGGCCAGGCTTAATTCAACCCTGAGATATGGGAAGAATGCAGGAAGCAGAGTCGTCCACCTGTACTACCATATCACCCATATTGCCAGGCAAATGGAAGGGCACTGTCCCAAAGGAAAGGGCATCTCTGTCAACATACCCGTTCAGGTCGTCTGCCTGGAAAGCTACCGCCACACAAATACCAAGTCCTTTCACTAAGAGCTGGATCTGTCAGGAAATAATGTCTCTAGGTTTCTTCCAACTAGGTATGGCTTTGAAGAGATGACAAACCCTGGTGTCTCCTGTCTGAAAATGAGGGTGCAATCTTGTACTAAGTTCACTGACACATAGTGTGCAGGCTTGGCAAAAAATATTAGCAATACTGGAGTTTAACTGTTGGTCAGCATTACATCTCAGGGTCTGCATCTTTCTCCTTGTCTACCATGTTCCCAGCAGACTTTCAGATATTATGAAAATAATTTCACCAGTCCCCCAAAGAACAACCTGACATTAAAAATAATGTGCTACTGCAGTCTTTACTTTTTTAACCTCAAACTATTTTAAAACTATTTTAAATGCACAAAGGGAAAACACAGGCTAAGAGCAGAGAGGACTGAAGCAGAGTCTTACCCAGCGATCTTTCCTTCGTTTGGTTTGCTGACCGCACCACAGGAAGGCTTGCCCGCGTACGGCTGCCCCTCGAAAAGGGGGTTGGTGAATCACCCTCGGACATGGCCTCTAAGGAATCTGCAGACGCTTCAGAGAGGTGTTCTGTCTGGTCACCCAAATTCGACTGTGGGCTCTGGGACAGCTTTGGGCTTCTTGTCTGCAAAAGAGAGTGTTTAATTATTGGCCTACTGAAACTGG
>NW_010145881.1:0-651 GCF_000699245.1 Pterocles gutturalis | reverse complement strand
GCCACGAAGATGGCCACGATGACTATCCCCATGACCACCATGACCTTCACCATCATCACCATCATCACCATGACCAAGATGACCACAACAACCACCGTCACCATCATCATCATCACCATGACCACCATGGCCACCACAATGACCACAATGACCACGAAGATGGCCACAATGACCATCATGATGACCACCATGACCTTCACCATCGTCACCATCATCACCATGGTCACTGTGATGACCACGATGACCATGATGACTGTGACGATGACCACAATGACCTTCACCATCATCGCAATCGTCACCATGACCAAGATGACCACAAGGACCATGAAGAAGGCCACGATGACCATCACCATGACCACCATGACCTTCACCATCATCACCATCGTCACCACGACCACCATGACCATCATCACCATCGCCATCGTCACCATGGCCACCACAAGGACCCCGAAAATGGCCACAACGACCACCACCATGACCACCATGATCTTCACCATCATCACCATCATCACCATGACCACAACCATGACCACCACGATTACCACAATGACCACAAAGATGGCCACCATGACCATCACGATGACCACAATGACCATCACCATCATCACCAGCGTCACCACGACCACCACGACCATCATCATCATCGCCACT
>NW_010145880.1:3087-4155 GCF_000699245.1 Pterocles gutturalis | reverse complement strand
TAAATACAATACAAAAAATATGATACACAGAATACCGAAGACAATGCAATACAAATGTACAAACACTGCAATAGAAAATACAGTGCACACAATACAATGCAGAATAAAATACATACAACACAATACGTATAACACAGTTAATGTAACACAACAGATGCACAACACAAAATACAATACCGTACCATACCCCATGCACCTGTGACAGATGCACTCCTCCCGAAAAAAGAATACAACACATACCACACCATACACCATATACATTAAAATAGTACATACAATGCCTACAATGCAATACCATAAAGAGGATACAATACACACAATACAGTATGATACATTCAATAAAATCCAATACAGAACATAAAATGTAATACATCTAATGGAATACAAATAATGCAATAAAAATTACAATACAGTGCAAGATGCACAATAAAATACAATACATACAGTACAACAAAAAGTACAATACAAAATACAAAATATAATACAATACGCACTAAACGATACGTACCACACCATACAAAACATAGCAGACATGCAATAAGTACAACGTAATCCAAACAATATGATACAGACAATACCACAGACATTATATGTACCATATGATGCATACAATAAATGCAATAAATACAAAACAATTGCAATGCAATACAAAACCTACCATACGTTACACAATGCAGTGCAAAATACAGTACATAGAATACAACACATATGACACATACAATACAAAAAACAACCCAGTATTTAATGTACAATACACCATACAGAATACAATGCACAAGTACAAGAAAATACAATACAATGCAATACATATAATACAGTGCAAGCAGTACCAAAACATACAATGCACACAAATACATATATACATAACTTATCATACACTACAACACATAAAATACACACAGTACAATGCAGTACAAAATGCTATTCAAGATACAATACAATAAAAAATCCAACACAATACAAAACCAAGAAAATACATACATACAATACTTAACATACAAACCCAAAATATAACAGCTACATACCAAAAGAAAATACCATACAAAATACAACACAATATGTACAATT
>NW_010145880.1:2521-2913 GCF_000699245.1 Pterocles gutturalis | reverse complement strand
GAAAATAAAAATTGAAATGCAGCCTGTGCAGTGCGATACATACAATGCAAGAGAATGCATGCAATGCACTACATACAATACCCCACAAAAGATATACAATACAGATGGTACAACACAAAACACTATCTACAATACATGGAGTGCATACTGTACAATGCTTGCTGAAAATATATGCAACGCTTCCAAATACAGTACATAAGATAGAACACAACACATACCATACTATACAATAGGTAACATACAGTACAAAATACAATGCAATACCTACAATACATATATTGCAATACATAGAATGCTGCGCAAAACACATTACAATGCAAACTACAAAATGCACACAGTGCACGGAATACATTAAAACCATGCCACAAAACACTAAATGCAATAGAGTACAT
>NW_010145880.1:0-2127 GCF_000699245.1 Pterocles gutturalis | reverse complement strand
TACCATATGACAATCCGTAAAATACAAGACATACCATACAATACAAAGAATACCACACCTTATAGTAAAAAATACAATAAAATACTATGTAAGACATACCATACTGTACAATGCATTCAAGAAAATACACGTCACACAATACAACAGATAGAATACAACATATACAATACCTACCCTACAGCACAACTCGCAGAATAAATACCATGTTGTACAGTAGAACACAACACATGCAAAACATACAATACAATGCAAAAGAAAATACAATAGGAAGTTGTCGTGAGCAGTCTCATAAACCACCCTGGGTGGGCAGCGGCATTGTGGTAACCCCAGAAGCGCGTGCTGGGGCCACAGCGCTGCTGGGAAAAGTGAGGGGTGAGGATGGCCCGCTGCGAGGTCCCCAAGTGATGGATAGTGACGTCACCAAGCAAGGGGTTGTGATGTTACCAAACCCCCAAGTGATGGTTCCTGTTGCCAAGGGATGCACCAAGACACCCCCGAGAGACAGACCGTGATGTCACCATTGTGACCAGCTGTCCCTCTCTGACGAGTCTCAACGAGCCAGCTCGTGGCCACGCTCCAGCTGAGCGAGGTTGTGAGGTTTGGAGGGACTTGTAAGGTTGTTGTTGGTGCTGGTGTGCTGCTCAGGGAGTTGTGCACTACAAAATACAATACAGTAGATACCACACAATACCTACCCCATCATAACATACATAAACTACAACACAAATTAAATTACAACACAAAACATGTTACACATGCAATAATATACAACACAATGTATACAATAAATACCATACTGGACTCTACGTATATATATGTATATATATACACACAGTGTGTGGCTTGGACTCGAGCCAAGGGCTAACCCACCACAACACTCTGTACCATACACACAATATACACAATGTACAGTGAGAGACAAGACACAATAGAACACAAAATGCAAGAGACAGTGCAATTAATGCAATACACTAAATACCAAACCATGCAATAGAAAACAACCCCCACACCACAAAATCCAGTCCAATGCAACATAAAATAAACAATACGAAATATGATGCATAACCAATAAAATAGAATAGAAAATAGAAAACAATACATAAAGAAACCCCACACAATGCAATACGATACATACGACACATTAGATAACATACCATACAATGCAACACAATACCCAGCACATAGCAAACAATACAGAATATGTACCATACAATAAACACAAACCACAATACAATACAATACAATACAATACAATACAACATAGATGCAACACGATACTAAACGGGGTACAACTATAAAATTGGACAAAAATGCAAACAATACAAAATGCAAACAATGCAATAGAAACAATAGAATACAACAGAGTACAGACCATATGATAAACAACACCCTGTAAACTACACCACATACAATACAGACAATGCAAAATGTCACTATCGACTGTGCAATACAAGAAATAATACTTTGCAGGACAAACTTTGCAATACAAGAAATACTATGTAATCCAACACATACAACACATACAGTAAAATACACAACGTAGGATACAGTAAAATGCCTACAACACAATACAAAACACAATACATAAAACACATTGCAAAACACAACACCAAATACAACACAATACATACAGTACCTACAGTACAATACCACTCCACATAATACCTTCAAAACCGTTAACAGGTATACAATACAATATAAAATAGAAGCAAACCATTTTGTTGGTTTACTTTACTTTCTTCATAAGGTGCAATCATAGCATTAGAGAAGTTGCAGCAACAAGCCCTTCTTTTCTTTAAAAGGAGAGATTCATGGGGTATAGAAATACAGACCTGGTCCAGTAAGAGGTGGCTTTGGGAATGGAGAGACAGGATGTGGTGCAGAGGAACACAGGCATGGAGTGAGAAGGACAGAGACCTGGCACTGGTACCCTACGGATACAAACAACTTCCCAACGGTCAGAGAAAGAAATGCCTGGATCCAGACAAAACTGGGTTTAGGGGTAATAAAGAGAATAAAGACCTTTCTAATGGGCACCATAAAAGGGTAAATTCAGGCACAAAATGGAGTTGCAGACCAATGAAGAAAGAGCAAACGTGAAAAAGGATGTCAACAAGCAAAGAAAAA
>NW_010145879.1:14742-15847 GCF_000699245.1 Pterocles gutturalis | reverse complement strand
TCACCACAACTCTCTGGTGTCTACATCTAACAGAAGTAGATTGCTCCTTTTAAAAAAATTATTTCATAAAAGTAGAGATCTAGACTGACTAGAGATAATCAATATGCAAAACCCTTATCTTTGCACATTTATAAATAAATACGTAACAGGACCATGAGTTAAATTGATGAGTTGCTCTAATATAATGACACTTCTTCACAGAATAAAAATACATACGGACCCTGTTTATTCTTTAATGTATGTCATTCTTTATTAAGCATGATTTTGCTCAATTTTAGCCAAGTGTCTGGAATACAAAATCCCCTTCTGTAAAAGAAATATTAGCAGTGATACCTTTTGATGAGTAACTCATTAGGAATGGTAGACACAGCTGCACAAAAAGAAAAGCAATTTTGTCAGAGGAGAATTGCCACATTCTGCACTACTCAAAGTACGTCCATGCCCAGGTGCTTCTAGGATGATTTTTCTCTATGTAGAGACCTGCACAGTGTTTTCCTATTAAACTAAACAGAGGGAGGCAAGATCTGTTAAAAACACAAGAACTTGCAAAAACTATAGTTGAGAGTGCATTTTACACCACGTCTTTTGTCACACATGGATATTAAATACAGGGAACAGCAATGCCTTCTTCTCACCATCTTCTCTGTGGCCTTCATTTTACACTTGCTATGAGTAAATTAAGAGGTATTGCTCAAAAGCAGCTTCCTCAAGATTTTTCCCACGCAAACTACAGCTATTCATGAAATAAATTAAATTCTCCTGACCACAGAGACGACAAGCTTCTGCAGCAAGACAACACTGTATTAATCTCTCCAAACAAACTGTATCTGTCTTAGTCAATACATTGTATCAGCCTTTTAAAAGCATTATAAAAGTGTTAATACCAACAGCGAAAGCTGTTTTTGCAGCAGTTGAGAGAACAGATGCAGAAATGCCACAGAGGCTAAAATTTGAGAAGTTCAGGTTATAGTTCCATGTTTCACCAAGTATCACAGTATCTTAAAAAAGTAATTGCACACACATCTATATTCTTAATCTTGTTGCAAGAAGCATGCTAGATAATGTACTACAAAATTTTAACAGATTTGTTACTTTACTCCTTCAT
>NW_010145879.1:0-14710 GCF_000699245.1 Pterocles gutturalis | reverse complement strand
TCCTGCTTTTAAATCAACAACTCCAAAAAACAAAATATGACCATGCCCAACTGCTTTCCAGTGTCTTCTCCCCCCGGCCTTGTTTTTTTAAATATTCAATCTATTTGAAAAGCTCTATATCCTTCTAGGGGATCAAGTCATCGTCACTGATTAGCAAATGTATCTTTCTTGGAAAACACAAACCTCACTAAGTAAGCTAAGTAGAAAGAGAAACATCAGAGAAAACATCACGAGTTAGTGACTTCAACTTATAATGATTTTTTAGAGTAGAGTACTCAAGGTGGGAGAAAGAAAAAAAAAAATCAATGCACCATGAGAAGGCTCAAGGAAAACAGTACCAATTGCTCATTATTGGTAACGCATACTAACCACAGTCATGTCTTGGTAGCATCAGCTACACAAAAGAACATGATACACGTAAATGAGCATTCCCATTTTTGTAGTTCCCCCACAAGAAAACATCAGTGTGAGCTTCCTACCATTTTCCCCTCACTGACGTTGTTCTTCAGGGAACAGGCAGCCGCACAGAAAAATCACTGAATTAATTTGCCATAACTTGCCAATGTATATCTGAAGCAGACATTCTGACTGTTTTCAGAATAACCTAAAAGCTCCTACAGAAAAATGAAGAGCAAATGGATTCCTTCCTTACTATTGACATCAAAGCTACCAGTGCTGTGCATGCTACCTCAACAGTGGGTCGCGTTGGTCATCGTTTAAGATGTCCAGTAATGTTAACACAGGCATAAAAAGAAGAATTATAATATTTTGCATTAAATATTTCAAATACAGAGAAAGTTTTTGAAACTGAAAGCTTTTCATGATTGCAACAAGTTGAGGTTGACCCAACACTGCCTCACAGCTGCTGATACCATCTCCCCAACATAACGTCCATCCGCAAGACATGCGGATGCTCAGTATCCCAGCTTTAAACTGCAGACACCTCACCTCCCTGAAACCAAGCCTAACATGTACCTTTGCCGTGGTTGAAGTTTCTTCCTTTATCACGGACACCTCACCTCCCTGAAACCAAGCCTAAGATGTACCTTTGCTGTGGTTGAAGTTTCTTCCTTTATCACCTTCCCTAAGCAATCAGGGTCTTCCTAAAGTGGACCATTTGCGCTATCCCTGCCAACATATACCTACCTCTGTTGTCTACCCCCTGCCTTAAGCAATCAGGGTCTTCCTAAAGTGGACCATTTGCGCTAACCCTGCCAACATATCCCTGCCAACAACCTCTGTTGTCTACCCCCTGTCTCCACACATGTATGAGGACACAGTTTAAAATGCTTTAGCAAACCTCTCCTCCTCACATGCATTTGTCTACTACTCTCACCAGGTCAGTCAAACAAAACTGCTACACATCTTTCAACTAGCTAGGTCTTCCTAAAGTGGACCATTTGCGCTAACCCTGCCAACATATCCCTGCCAACAACCTCTGTTGTCTACCCCCTGTCTCCACACATGTATGAGGACACAGTTTAAAATGCTTTAGCAAACCTCTCCTCCTCACATGCATTTGTCTACTACTCTCACCAGGTCAGTCAAACAAAACTGCTACACATCTTTCAACTAGCTATATTTTAAAAGATGAGATATGAAAGTAGTAGGGTAAACCTTTCTCAGTAGCTTACTGTATCCTCTTGGATTAACTTTCCATCTCCTACACGCCTGCAATTTGCTGTTCTGCCAACCATTTTAAAAAGCATATACCATCATGCTACAAGCAAAGTGTTAAAAGAGCTGCTACCTCTCTATATGTATAGCAGGCAATCTGTGTAGGAGACAAAAATATATACTATTTTCAAAGGCAAAAACTTGTATTTTAAACAATGCTCAAAAACAGGGCCGTAATTTCCCCCTCTTTATTTACACTGTCCTGAACAATTCATCAAGAGGAATAAAACCAGGCTAAATATCAAGAATACATTTTAATTATTTTGAAATCTCTTAAATTTGAAACTAACCAGTTGTACATGTCCTCATATATTCCTTTCCTTTCAAGTGTGCTGAAATAATTTGCCATCGGGCACATAAGGCTCTGAGATAGTGGGTTCCAGTTACGGCTCCCGATGAGAAGCACAGCTCAGACAAGTAAGAGAAAAGGTGTTTTTTTCAGATAACTAGTACATTTCCCTAACTATCTTAGCAACTTAAATCCTGAAACACTGAGGGACAACAATGTATGTGCTAGGAATAGATCTGATATTTGGTAATGCTGCAGGTGGCACAGCAGGATTTCTTCTACTCTCTCCTAACCCTAAAATCCTCCATAAAAATTTTACAGAAAAACATAAAGCTACTGCTTTAGTGATACAATACACTTAGCACTGTTAAATTAATTTCTACTAAAGAAAAGGTAGAAGCGTATAACAGCAGAGTCCCCATGTGCAGAGCCCATGCAAAAAGAGCCACAGCAACATGCTTGCCTGCTCCATCTTAGCTCCAGATGTGCTTGCAGTCTGGTGCCGTAAATCCCACCACATTCAGAACAAAAAAATCCAATGCTTGCTAACAGCATTATGGCTGACATTTTCACTTCTTCCAGGAAGCCAGCAAGCTTGCATCTGACATTTTTCATTGACAAAGGAAGCTCTCAAAGCAAGGAAAGTGGAGACTGTATCATGTTTTCCATTGAAGCTAACCATTTATCTCTTCATTCACTAGATAGTGCAAACAGGTGAAAAACCTAAGTAACAAATGAGCTGCAATATATAAAACAATAGCCTTGACAACCTAAATGCACTTACTGGATTTAGAAATTTATAACTATTTAGCAATTACTGCAAAAGAGTGCATTCAAAAAAATGCCACCTGCAGCATTTACAAGAAATCTGAAAACTGCACACAATGATGCTACACATCAGTGATTCTCTCTTTATTTAGCTACTTTTAAAAATCATGGAAGTATGCATCCTGCAACAAAATACACTTACAAGAAAGATAAGTCAAAAAGTTGTGGGTTTTGGTTTTTTGTTTCTTTGGTTTTTTTACACAAGTTTTACTTTCCTTTGCTAATCTGGAATTCCACCATTACAACTTTAGTTAATAAACCTACTAATCAGGGTTACTACATTAGGGGAAGTGAACAAGAACTGCAGCAGTTCTGGACATAAGCACAAAAACATAAAACCCATTAATGGTAATATAAGAACAGCAGCAGTTGCTTATTCCACACGTTGTTCTATATCTTAAGAGGTTTATCTTCGTTTCACCTAGTCAATACTTCTTAAAATGCAATAGCAACACTCAGCCTGAAAATCCAGGAGCCACACTGGAATACTTTTCAAAGCAAACTAGACATCTGAACCTTGGTTCCCTCTCTTTTAACTAGCGCTTACCTAGAACCTGCACCAAGTTGAACCACCCTGAGCAGCAGCTGCCATACTGCAGCACACCTGTAGCAAAGTAAAAGATCACAGGTGCTGTGTCCCAATACAAAAGGCTGGGTCACAGCATTCTATGCCTCTGTAAGAGCAAGAACTCGCTGCTGCCAAGGCAGCCTCAAGGCTCCTGCATCCACTTCTCCCATTCTTCTCTCCTCTCCACTTCCACGTGTCATGAACCAGGATGCGGTTGCTCCTTCTCCAGATCGATGGGCAAGAAAGCTTACTTGTTCAGACTAGAACTGGTTGGTCTAATAAAAAAAGAGGTTATCTGTCCACAAACCTTACCTTACTGGAAAGATACGTTTTTCTCAACAGAAGGCAGCTGACTATGGAACTCCTTGCCAAGACTGATTAGACACAGAATAACTGTGGTCAGACCAAAGTTCAGGACACACCTGTACAAGAAAAGGCTTTTGTTTCATAGCAGCAACAGAAAGTTCTGTTGAACGCAGAACCCTGCATCATCACACACCCAGTCTGAAAGTCAGCACTTGCACAGGAATCCCACACGCTTCCAGAATTTTGTTTCACATGTAGATACAAATCAAAAGATAGAGTCAGGGCTTGAAAAACCTGCCTACCCACAGCAAGTGAAAAGAGAAGAGGCATGAGCAGGTTGAGTTCCCTTTAGTAACAGAAGCCAGTAAATATTTGGGAAGGGAAGAGGAGGAGTCAGAGTTGCAGCAAAAGTTGCATCCCCTCCTGTGCACGTAAGAGGAAAGCATGGAAAAAGGAAGAGCAGGTCTATGCACACACGAGAAGGATGGCCTTCCTCTATCCCTGAACTGACAGAAGCAAGAGCAATGGATTCACCTGGGGTAGCAGGCAATGGGACAAAGAATATTATAGATACAGCATCACAAATAGCCAACTATACCCACCTTTTCTACCTCACTGAGAAGGATTAATGCTATCAACAACAAAAAAAAAGTAGCAGTAGAAAATGCAGCACCCAAACTTCTTACATGAGAACACAAATGGTATTTGAAATTAAGCTCTCCCAGACAAGCAAGCAAACATTTTGGTATTGTTTCTCTCCATAGGCAAGTTGACTATCTAACTGTAAGAGAGAAATTTTTAGTCTTTGCTTTTAGTACCTTTTTACTAATGCACTGAACATATCTGAACCAAAAGGAGAAAGTCAGAAGATGAAGAGATTCTTGTGCCTGATGAAACATTTGAAGACTTGGGGGCAGATTACTTCAGAATAATGTGCTTGGGTAACTCAGAACCAGGAGCCAAACCCTGCACCACTTTATCAAAGCAGTGCTACCTGATGCACACTGAAAGAGGTTTTCTCTCTATAAACCTGACACCATCAGCCCTGACAAGTTTGTGGAAGCTACATCAAATTAAATTCCCAAAGACCCCAAACACCCCAAACTGTATACTCAATAGTTGTCACTCAAGCTCTACCTACAAATAAGTATGCTTATTTATTTATTTCACTGTTCCCTAAAAAGAGTACTTAGCATCTGCCAGACAATAATTAAACCACCTTTTTACTGAATGGCACTTAAGAACAAAAAATTTGGTTTATTCTGGCAAGGCGTAAGGTAATGGACTAGATTATGTAGCTGGAAACAAAAAGGGGGAGCTGAATGCATTCAAATCTAGCTGGAATTAAAGCGGTCTTTTAGCTGCTGAACAGTTCTTCCATATTCCTTTAATGGTTTTCTTTCTTGGGACTTTTCAGCTGTCCAATTTTATGAAGGATTGTACAATATAATCAGCCTGAAATGCTGCTTCTCAGAATCAGGCCATTGGGACTGAAGGTCAGAATACAAAAATTACATCTTCCAAGCACTAGTTGATACCATAAGAGTTTTGACCAGAGTTTCTCAAGATGTGTGCATCACCGGGAAATATCTGTATTCATTACAATGCAAAATAACCATTAGAAAACCATCTTGAGGACTTATGCCCTCTACTTTTCTGAGTCTATAACTTAAGGAAGTATATCACACTGCAACACATGTTAACCGATAGTTGCCATGAAGATTAGGAAAACATGCCTCAGCCTATTTGTTTTTTTGTTACCTTTGATTTTCAAAGAGCTCTTTGATATGGTGATTCTCCATTTCTGAACAGTAATGCCTGAAGCAGAGGTTAAATAGCATGGAATGAATTTTCTTTTCCTTTCCACCTTTTTCCTCTTCCCGGTCTCCTTGACTCCCCTGCAGCTGCCACAAGAAAAATTTAAGAGCTACTTCAGCCCTCTGGGCTCCCACTGCAGGAGGCAGGTGGGCTGGGGAGAGGTCAGTTCCTGCCACAGTCCATCTGATGGACCCAGTCTCCTCCCTGGCATCATGCTTTTCTCTCCCTGCTCCCAAGGACGGATGGAGCAGGCTGAGCTCTCCTGGAGCACAAGACTTAATTACTGCATTGAGTGCAATTATGAAGCTGGAGCGAGTAGCAAGCTAGAGCATGGGAACAGGTATATACATGACAGAAGACACACCAAAGTCTTCTGGATACATTTCTAGCTCCTAGAACTGTAATTTGTGGGACACTAGGAAGCAAACTGTACACTTGCTGTGATCTTATACCCTAATCTCAGTGCCTTTTTCTAGCCACCAGGGAAGACAGAGCAGAGAAAGAGATGCTGTTGCTCTGATTAAATTGGCCTCATTGGCAAGGGTGAGTAAATGAGAATGTAGAAGGAAGAAAACACCACTAGAGAGAAAAACTCAAGAGTTAACCTAGTAGGATGTCAATTTATCAATAGCACAGGTGCATCATCATCAGCAAGCAGGCAACAGAAGATCTATGTATTGAAGGGGTTTTACACCAACAAGAGAATTTGGTGGTCTTCCAGGAGGATTACTGTGCTATTTTAAACACCTCTTGAGTTGCTACATGGCCTGTAAGCTTGTCACTATGCTTCAGGGAGCATTCATCACAAGGGAAGTTGGTTGCATGAAGACTTCCTTTAGTCTTCAGCATTACACACAGACCAGTAATGACAAAAATTGGTTTTGAAAGTGGATGTGCTTGTACTGTGTAACATGACTTTCAGTTCTATTCACACATCATTTAGGCAACTTCATCACAGATTAAATATATTAAGATTTAAAGACAGGCTACCTATTCTTTTTAAGACACTCTCTGGCAACACAAGGCTTAAAGGAAGACTGGATACAAGCAGTGACTATGGTATAAGAACAGAGATTACAAAACCTCAGAAGGGGAAAAAAAAAACAACCAGCCCAGAACAGGGAAAATATATTGCAAGGGGGGAATACACAAAACTGCCCTTAGATTGTAAGAAGTATTATGAATAAACAAACTCTTCCTGTTATCTGCAAATGCCTCAAATAATCCATGCAGTATTGCTGTTTCAGACTTTCTTTCAGTTCTGTAACTTCATGTCACAAAAATCCAACCTTTCTCCAGAATATTTCTCTAAACAATCTCTCCCCTATGCATCACTCAACCATTTTCAATTCAGCACCATAACGCAGCCTCAAATTGCCATGAAACACATCCTGGAACACAGCCCTGCAATCTACCATCCTCATCCAGAACCTCATCAAAAACCCATTTATGCCAAAGGAAGGTCACCCATTTATTTCATTGCACCACTAAACCACTTCCTATGACTGTTGAAAACTGCCATGTTTACTTATAACCACAGCACTTAGCACTACTAAACCCAGGAAACATAACGGAAATACTTACATCTATTAATAGACCATTAAACATATGGGGAAAGATGCCCTGTGGCTGAGGCACAGTACTAAAAGTCAACAAACTAAGGATAAAAGTAAAGCGCTATTCCCTCTTCCCTTTAGGACAGGGAAAGGAGAACAGGCCCATCTATCATTTATTTTGGAAGTCATAATTGGTTTACTTTTTATCAGCTTTTTAAGAACCCCAACAGCATGTTTCCAATCATAGAATGGTTTGGTTGGAAGGGACCTTAAAGATCACTGAGTTCCAACCCCCCTCCCATGGGCAGGGACACCTCCCACTAGACCAGGTTGCTCAAAGCCTCATCCAGCCTGGCCTTGAACACCTCCAGGGATGGGGCATCCACAGATTCTCTGGGCAACCTGTTCCAGTGCCTCACCACCCTCACTGTAAATTTTTTTTTTTTGTAAAATCTAATCTAAATCTACCCTCTTTCAGTTTCAAACCATACCCTTCATCCTATTGCTACACTCCCTGATAAAGAGTGCCTCCCCATCTCTCCTGTAGGCTCCCTTTAAGTACTGGAAGGCTGCTATAAGGTCTCCCGGAGCCTTCTCTTCTCCAGGCTGAACAATCCCAATTCTCTCAGCCTGTCCTCATAGGGAAGGTGCTCCAGCCCTCTGGCCATCATCATGGCCCTGCTCTGAACTCACTCCAACAGGTCCATGTCTGGAGTCCTCTCCCCGAGGTCCCTTTCCTCTGATGCAGAGTGGGTTCATACCAACAAATGCACATGGATGCCACATTCAGCAAAAATGAGGGAATGAAAACAACTGGCCAGCAACAGGAGAAAGAAAGTGCTTCTCAAAGCAGATTCAATGCCAGTGGCAAAAGCTTCCCCTCAGCTGGCAACAAGCACACTATCAGGTGATCCCATTGCGAGCATCTCCTCCCGCCTCACCGCAGCAAGTCTGTCTGTCCAGCTGAACACCAGATCATTAGTTGATATCACCCTCCTGAGGGAAAGGAAATTAGAAACCTCTACTTAAAATATGTAAAATCACTGTAACAATGTGTAGATAAACATCGCAGTATACAAAAGGAAAGGCCTTTCTTGGGCAGTTTTTCACATGGCCACCTTAACAGCACATGAAAATATTTGTTTCATATGACTGGAGTTTTTTCAAAATTAGTTTCATTTTACTTACAACATAATTACATATTTGAAGTTTATTCTAACTAAATAATCAAGACTAGCTTATTCAAACTGAAGTATTCTTCAAACTAGCACTGATTTACTGCCTAGGTGAAAAAGCAGTCGCACTCTCCATGGCTGGGCAGGGGAAGACCCCTTCAGCACTCTTGCTGCAGTTAACAAACCCAGGCATGCTGCACCGCGTCGCCTTAGGGAAATTTGTACCTTTCTTTTTTGATGAAAGCCACATTAAGAATCTCAGTATTCCACCACACCTATGGCCTGAACTAATTGCAA
Organism: Pterocles gutturalis; assembly: GCF_000699245.1. Taxonomy (NCBI): domain Eukaryota; kingdom Metazoa; phylum Chordata; class Aves; order Pterocliformes; family Pteroclidae; genus Pterocles; species Pterocles gutturalis. Next base: position 6,196 of record NW_010145879.1, on the reverse strand, counting down.
ACTAGAAATACTCGCATGAATGTTTTGCTGAAATAAAGAAGAGCTCTGCTAGCTTCTGGTTGGCATGAGACAAGTAATTTGATAATTCATATGGATTGAACCAAGCAAGGCATACTTCCAGATCTTACCTAATTGAAACAAAACCACACTATGTCCTCCAGTATCTAGCATTAAAACAGACAAACCAATCAGGTATACTAGTGTTACTACTATTTTCTTGAAGAGTTTGAGGTGCTTTTAACAATGGCATCCACAAACTGATACACGGTACCATGTATTTTTACCCACCACATCCTCTTCCATCCTACCAAAACCTCAGGTGGAAATGATAAATTCTAGAGCCTCATTTTATTTATGAAAATCACTACTAGTAAAAAGAAGTATCTAAGAGAAATTATTCAACAAACAAAAGATTTATGAAGCTTCATACACTGTCTTTCAAAAGGATTGTTCAATGTTGAATCCACAATGGTGTCAAGGTTACAGGGCACAAAATCTGTTTCTCTTTTTGTGCAAGTAGGATGCATTAATGTGCACATGGGACCAACAGGCAGCCGGCTCTGACATGAAGGACCAACTCAAAAGGCACCCCAGACTAAAATGACCATTATATCAAACCAAGTTCATACATATTAAGTGGACTGGACCTCTTGGAAGGCAAATGCAAGAACACAGGAATGACTTTACAAAAAAGCAGATGTAATTATTAGTGAAGGGGTTGACTTCAAAAGCTTGAACAATTTAATCTATTTCTGTACTCAAAGTACAGAAAAAAGACTTTCCAGATTTTTTGCACATCAGAAAAAGGATTTGCATGTCCAAGACTGCACCAAACGTATTTACTCTTGTAATGGAAAAAAGAAAGTTCAAAAAAGCTAAATTTTACATGATGCACAGGAAACAATCTCTTCTGTTAAATTGCTACAAGAAATTCAGCTCAACACTATGATTTTCAGATGAAAAAAAGCACATACGCATAACACTGGAACACAAAAAGTTGCATTTTCCATATTGTAAAGTAATTAATGTAACAAAAGTAAAATATTAATAAGAGAAGTTTGCTACTGGAACCTTCATTTATGCCAAGAAAAGTAACATGAAACCACAGTGAAAGAACAAACTTTGGCACACTGAGAAGCAAACAGTTTAAAGCAAAATGACTTTTAAGCAAACAGCTACCACAACGCAGCTGTGTGAACCCTGCACAGCGTCAGGAACACTTCTAGTCTTCACTGCTTTGGGCATTCTCACTGAAAAGCTGCTAAAAAGTAAAGAGGAGCCTACCTGCTCCGTAGCTGAAGTTTATGCAAAGATCACAGAAATGCTTTATCAATCTCAGCAGAGTAGGCATTCGTCTGCAGCACCTTAGTACCACAAGAACGATCAGCTTCTTCTTGATCAAAGGAAAACAGATGCAAACACATGAAAGCAGTAGAAAAACCTCCAGATATTCACGTGCAAGAGAAACTGATGCTGTAGAATTTAGGGCAAAACATTTCCACACGGTTTGATCTGGCATTCAGTAAGCAAAAATGATATATGCAAATAATACAGTAAATAAAAACAGGGACATACTTCACAAGACTTCATACCACAGAGGAGACATATTAAATAGTTAAGGAAAAGTGTAACTACTGCAGATAACATATTTAAGAGTTACAGGAAGAGAATGAAGAAGAAAACTAAGATGCGACCAACAGGAATTTAATATATTAATTCATTACACCTGCAGAAGGCCTGAAATATATATGCATTCGATATGTACATACACAGAACACAGGACAATTCAAAAGCAGAAGTAATTCTATATGAAACATTTCTATTATTATTCAACTGCAATAAGAAGTTACTTTACTAAGATCTTTACAACATTCAGACCTGCAGAGAGTGCTGGGTGCTAGGGTTTTAGGATCTTGACAGTTTCATGACACAAATGAAGAAAAGAAAAACTGTATTTTTGAATGACAGACACAAAGTCTGGCAGATGTGTTACAGTATTTTAAATAACATAACAATCATCTTGAGTTTAACTTTTTTTCCCCATATAAATGGTTAGACAGATTTCCACTATCCCACTTACCTCTTATCTTTAAATAACCAAACATCATCATCATTCATCATTGTGGAAATAAAACACAGTGAAAGGTATGTCCAAATATCCTATCTCAAGTCAGCCCAGGGTAACACTATGGTGTAAAATACCTCTGTGATTGGCCAAGATTTCAAGCCACTTTTTTCATCAATTTGATATATCAAGTTGTGATGGAAATACAAACACAAGTCAATAACAGCAAAATAACTCAGAAAATATCTGTCATAAACCATGCAGGTTGAAAAAAAAAATCTCTTGCTGTACTGAAATAACTTTGCTTTTGATCACTGCAATAACCTTGGGCTGAGGTACAGCGTTACTAGTCTTTCCATTATTTAAGCATATTATCCAGATTTTCCCTCTCAGCCAGCAGGAGAGATTTACAAGAAAGTTAAATTTGGGTGTGTAACACAAGCGTATTTAACATACTTACTGACCCAAGTCGCTGTACCACAGTACACGAAGAGCTCAGTATAACCTGCGACACACACATCAACTGAAAGGGAACTGTATCAAATAGGACCTAGAAGATACACAGACCTCACAAACCCCAAAGTTATCAGGCTGAGAACAACTGCAAAAGGAGGAAGATGGAAACAGGGAGGAGACAACCTGAATTGGTTGTTACTCAATGTAGTTAGCATTCCCATAATTTGCATTAGTTTCCTGATCAGCTGTATTTACCCCCCCAACCTGGACAAACCAGTTATTTATAAAAAATCTATACAAATAATACAAAAACAATACAACACATAAGTGGATACAGAACTTCAACTGAGAATAACTGCTTCTAGGATCTGTTCAACAGCTTGAGCCAGTCGTAAATGAAGGGCTGAAAACTGCAATGCCCTGCCAGAGAGCTGGTGCAAGAAACAGATTTCATGAGCAGTGGTCAAGATAACTGGAACAGAGAAGAGCCAGACAAACTACTCAACAATACTGACACCGAGACCTTCTGGCTGAAGCGAAACACACAAGAAGAAAACAAGATTATTTTTTTTTTAATTCTGTTTAATTCTGGACTGTTCAGGTGATTAAAAGCCTTGCTCTTACTTTTCTATAGCCTTAAAATGCACTTATAAGTGAATGACAGATACGAATGGGTTTTATTTCCCCCGTTGGTTTTGTTCTGCACACATTAAAAGACCAATAACTAAGGAAGTTGTAATTGTATTTTATTTATTCATGAGACAAAAAAAGCCTTACTACATAAACCTTCATATAACATGAACATGCAGGATATATAGTTTTGTTTACTTTAAATATGTACATGCTCCTTCAATTAGGATGCCTAGAAATAATTATCTAATATTAAAAAAAAGCATCCTTGATGCCTTTCCACTGGTATGGATATGCAGCCACCAAAGCAAACAGAGGTGTATGACACTATACAACAGTGTTTTACAAACACTAAAGTTTTCAGATGCTTCACTTTCCTAACTATGCACTTCAAGCAACATATCTTCCTTTTATTTCTGCAATCTTGGAACTCAAAGGCAAGACATTTTTCTTCATTGCAATTTAATGAAACTTAGTTGGAAAGGGATCTGACCTTTTTTTTTCTTTTGAAAGGATGGAGGCAAAGTCTGTCAATGTTACAATATTTTAAATAGTAAAACAATAACCTTGAGTGTATCAAACTGCTCTAAACTAAAACCGATACTTGCAAATGGTAACCTCACATGAAAAGCAGCACATGAATTAACCTTAGGGATAAAAAGCCTTGAATGTCTGTAAGAGAAAACAATATAGTACAAAAAAGTAAAAAAAAAAAAAGTCATTTCGGCTGATAAGAAATCAGTTGGAAAAGCACTGATATCTCAAAGAAAAAACCTACACAGTAGTTTTAAAGAAATACACACATGAATTGCTTTCACACAAACTTTTTGTGATATACAGTCTAAGCTGGCACAACACGTCATATTTTCTTAAATCCTTTTAGGGCTGACCAACTTTTCTATAAGAAGAAAAAAATAGATTTTGCTCTGACAACCAAAGTGTTCAGTATTTCAATCTCTCAGAACATACCTTAAGCAAATTTCACCATGCAGCAAAAGGGAAGATGAGATGTTCAATACTGAGCAGCTTGTCCTTCAAATGCTATTTAGTCATCATCATTACCACAGATGGCAGCAGCAATAACGCCTACATTTTGGTCACCTAACATTCTCCCTGACAGAGATTCCTGCAATGTCTTCTCAGGCTGTAGCATCTCTATTGTTTGCCACATGCCTTTGATTTCTGTCAAAGGGATACACATGAGTACCACTAATATTATTTGCTCGTGACCCAGAATTTTGCTCCTTTTTGCAGAATTATAAACCATTGAACAGTCTCCTCCCTAATACTCAAGAGATGCAAATACCTTCCCTTACTGCAGGCTTGTTTGTTACATCTTGATCTGGGCAGACAATCTGAAGTGATGGACAGGCTAAATCCGGCGCCTCACTTTCGCTGCCATCCTAGCAATACCCTCACCGTTGGAGGACCCTAGAGATCAAAATACAGATGCTGCTGGAGAGCTACAAAGTTTGTGAAGGGGGACAGTGGCTGCAGTCACTGCCTGTCACTGGGGCAGCAACTCTTACTTTGCTGGCTTTGCAAAGAAAAAGAAAAAGAGCATTTTACTTTGGAACATGGAGGTAAGATTCTTCCTGTCCCTATGAACAAGATGAGGACTTCAGGACCAAGATGTACATATAAACATGTGAATTAAGAGAGCACCATTTCCACAGCCATGTTAATGATCTGCATTAGTAGCTGCTGTGCTTGCTACAAAATTAGTAAATTGGATCCCAGAAAAAAAAAATTTTCAGTCTCTGCAACAGATCCAAATTCCATCCACAGTGCTATCTGTAAAACACAACACACACAATCTTCTACACCATGTTGTGCATTATCTTCTAGCAGCCAATTCAAATAAAATAACAGATTTGGCTGACAGCACTCTGTACTGCCATGCTTGGGCATTAGTGTTCCAGTGTCGATGCCTGACCACAAGCGATTACATCTGTCCATGCCTGTCCAGGCTCTACAACACATGACCTGTTTGATATAATCTTTAATTATACCACACGCTGCCCTTTCTATAGATTCCCAGTCTCATTCAGAGTGAAGAATAGATGATGTCCTGGTCTATATAATGAGTGAAGTTTTTTTGCAACATTTGCCTCTGAAGTTAGGAAATATAAAGTAGAAAAACACAAGAAAAACAACATCTGGGAAAAGCCGAGTACTGGGCAGATTTCCTTATACTTTAAAGAAGAGGTGAAAAAGAAAGTCACAAGTATAAATTCTGAGCGTTAATTATTTTTCTCCCTTCTCTTCCATGTGAAACAGGAAAAAATGAAGACCCAAGACCGAGAAGAGTTTGACTGCTCAACTGCAAGAGCTTAGAGCAAGAACCATGACTGCTGAGCAGAGGAGGAAGGCGAGGAACAAACACAGGTGTTCCCAGCTCCCTCCTTGGCTCCTCACACAGTGTTACCTCAGACAGGTCAAAGACTTGGATTTATCTTCCCACTCCATTAATTCAGGATAATAATACTTCCATATCTCATAAAGCAAATGTAAAGCTACTTTTAGAAACTACAGTGGCTTTGGACAAGAAGGAAATTAATTCCCTCTTACATCTCAGGTTTAGGTGGCTTGCCATCCACAAAGCAAGGCCCCACATCAGATAAATAAGGTAAAGGTATAATGAGCAGCTGCCTAACACCTTTATCACCACTCATCTCATACACTGAACTGGGGAGAGGTCATGTGAAGAAGGAGCAGCCAGACCCACCCTAACACCTACACACGAGGCCAAGAGCTAGGCTCACAATCACCAGCCTTGGCCCCAACACCACCTGGTGACAGAGGACTTGATCCCATGCTGTGTGCAAGTCCACATGCCACAGCAGCCTCCACCACATCTCACCCGCCCTTACTGTCCTCGGAAATTAAAAGTTATGTCCGACGAGCGACGAGGAGGGACCTTAACAGGCACCGTAAGGGCTCGGAGCCAGGTGTTCACGCTCGATACCAGCTCAACCAGTTTGCTGCCCGGGGTTGGCCAACCAGCGCAGGCAGGCCCAGACACCGCTGAAAATGAGGTTTATA
>NW_010145878.1:118241-118496 GCF_000699245.1 Pterocles gutturalis | reverse complement strand
AATAACCCCAGGTTCAGCCCCTTGGTGTTATTTTTTCCCCCATATATAATAATAGTCCGAATTTTAAAGAGTGGAGTGTTTGCTGGGAACCTGGCGCTGGCTCTTCCCGAGCCCTCAGCACGCCTCACAGAACTAACTGGGCTTTTCCCCCCAGAAATTTGCCTCCTTCTCTTTTCCCACAAGGTGGACTCGGGCATTTTTTTGTCCGATTCCAATGTTTTGAACAGTGAGAGATAAAACCACACAGGTTCCGAG
>NW_010145878.1:81986-117947 GCF_000699245.1 Pterocles gutturalis | reverse complement strand
AGCATGGCACAGCCGTGATGATCTCCACTAGCTGTCTTTGGGGCAATGTAGACCTTTAATAATCTTCTTCTGCTGGCTGTGACCTGGTGGTCCAGCCCATGTGTGAGTTCAGACCAGTTGGCCGTGTTTTATGGCTCCGTTGGGTCCCTTCTCCCTCGATCACGCTGTTGCTGCCATCCTGTCTTCACACCAGACCTCGCACGGGTGCCCCTGTTTGACCCTGTGCTCCTGCACGCCGCGAGGGGTGCCCTGGTTGTGGCTCTTTTTCAGAAGGAGCAGGTTCTGGGGCACAGCTTTGGGGAAAGAAACACAGGGGGGACGGACCCCGTTCGCCCCGTCTGAGCTGGCACATGGGAACTTGCGTGACGGAGGCAGACACAAGACTGTGCACGCCTCTCCCTGGGACTACCGCTGCATGTAGCCTTAGGTGTGTGTTTCAAGCTGTTTCTATGTCTGCTTTTGCGGCCTCTTCATAATTTCTGATTGTTGAGAGGAGCAGAGGTGGCTCTCCAGCCAGCTCACCAGCCCGTCTCCTGCCACGGGTTTGGGCAGGCTCAGAATCGGGGCTGGGGAAGTGAATGCTGAACAAGACTCTTTTGCCTTTGTATTTCTGCTGCAGGAAGATAATTTTCCTAATCAACTCCGTAGCATGACTCAGAGCCACATTTAGAAAGGAACACCAAGGAACATGTCACCCTGTGCAGCCCTTCAACCAGGCACATTCCCTTCTTCCCCTCCCTGCTTCACAAACTGGAGAGAAGTACCTGAAAAATTCACTCTGGTCTCTCAGCAATGATAATCCTGTCACTCCCACCGCCTCTGGCTTTCATTAGCTTGGGGAACAGTGAGCAATCAAGGCAGAGAGAAGAGCCCTCCAAACCATTTCTTTTCTTCAGGCAGGCGGGAGCGTGCTATAAGGAGTTCCTTTGTTTTTCCTTTTCTTTCAAAGGGATTGTTTGGGCCCAGGAAGGCTTGGCAAGGTTGGGTGTGTAAATATGAGAGGATACCAGAAGGAAATGAAGTTGGATTGTTCGAGAGTGTGCTCATTTCTTTGGCAGCACGCTGCGTGGGAAGCGTGTCGCAGCAGGCATTTGAACAGACTGGGGGGGTCCTGGCAGACCTGTGGACTGAAGTCTGGCAGGTCTCAACATTTTCTCTGATCTCAATCCCTATTCCTTTTTTATCACCCAGAAGTTAGCTGGGACCCACGCTGTGTCCCATTTCCCTATCTGGGAAAAGCAGACATTTTATATCCCCATTTTCTACCCCAGCTCCTGCTCCATTCTAAACTCCTGGCTAAAAAAGATCACCTTCCTCTCTTTCACATTCTCCTCATATGTGAGGCTGCATGTGTCAAGGCTAGAAAGGTTTCAAAGCAGAAGAAAGAAGCTGTTGACAATCCTTTACCAAATTTCCTTTGGTTTCTTAGTGTAAGTATCTCCTAATAGTGCACTCTCTCTTGTAAATTTTCTATTCTAGAAACTCTATAATATGGTTTATCATTTGCAGCACACTGCAGCAAAGGTGGCGTTAGAATGAACATCAAACTTGTCTCTTCCTGGTGTTTCCTTTTAAATGACAAAATCCGTAAACCCTCACATCTCTCTGAATTTCTTTTCTTTGTGGGTTCTCCCTGCAGGGCTGTCTCCCAGCGGGAAGGGTACGGCAGGGCAGTAACAATACTCTCTTTCTGATACTTTCTCATTAAGTATCCATTACTCACCACAGATGCAGACAAGGTACGGGGCTAGGTGTGACCAAAATGGTAGATCTCTTCCTGTGCCTAGATTCAAGGGGAATTTACCTCTTTTCTTAAATAATCCTGGTTGTTTGCATTTTCCAGCAGAGCCTTGAACGGCTGAGATGCTGAATTTGACACTGTTTTGAACAGGATGGCAGAATTCACTCAGCACCTGAAACATGCACCTGCCTGGGAAGCCTGTCTCACTGCTAATATCTGGTATGCCAGAAGAAAGCAAATCGCATCCTATATGCACGTTAACATTCCTGGCTAATACAGAATGGAGTGGAGAGGATGCCAGAAGAGGAAGAATCAGCAGCCTCTATCCCAATCCTTTGGCTACCCTTCCTTTCTCCGGGCTGGCTGTATTGCCCTCCCTGGTGAGACTCATTCTGCTGCAGAGAAGGATTTGCCTTTAGACCAAAGGACAATCATCCGTATGGACTATCCCCTCTTCAGTCGGTTTGCTATTACAGCCCATTTATGAGCGACAGTGAAAGCTTTAAGCTCTTTCTTACCATTAGATGGCAATGTAGATCCACAAATCCTCTTTCTTCCTTCTTGAGCCCCTGGTAAACCATCTTGCTGCTGGTGGAATGGCTGGTAGAGCCTTCAAATATTCTGTTTCCGCCTAGCTCACCTTTCAAGACTGAGGCATCCTGAATTTGTTTTGCCTGCAAACAAATGGAGCTGGCTGCCTGGGATGGCAGCTCCTCTGGAGTCCTCAGTGGCATAAGTGTTCTCTCTCTCCATCTAGGGTCCTCCTTTGTGCACAGAGGTTTATTTTTTTGCTCTTCCAGCAATTAATTCATTTTTTTCTTGTTTTGCTGTTTTCACAAGACATTTTGCTGCCTTGCTTGTTTCTCAGCTTACTGCCAAACCTAGTAGGCGAGTGAGTCATGGGCTGCCGCAGGCCAAACCCTGGAGGATATGGACTTCTTCCTAGGGTCATGAATCTCCCATCTGGGATGTTATAAAGAACCGCAGTGAGAAATAACTAGCACTGCAAAATGCTTTCCCCCATATCCATTTTTCAACTTTTCCATTGTCTGCACTTGACTGGTTCATTTAACATGTGCGTTACTGGGGTTTTTTCCTCCATGTTTGCCTTTCCACCAGAAAATGTCACCAACTCGCATCCAACTTTTGCTCAGAAAACTTGCAGGTTTGTTTGTATTCCAAAACCAGGCAAGTTTGCTCCTTCAAAGCTGAATATACATAGGTTTTTTTCTGGAGCTTGTTTTAGGTTCACTCCCATGCCAAACAGAGTCCACCACCTCCCAGTAATGCAATATTGATGCTGGGCAGCTAGCCAGGGAAGCTGTGGGGCCTTTTGGAGTCTGATACTGCAGCAGGACCCACCTGGCTTGGTAAATTTCAGCAGCGTTAGTGGCAGAAATCCTCATTTGTACCAAAAAAAAAAAAGGAAACTAGGATCAACCCCCCCTTTTTGTGACATCTTTTTTTTTAAAAATCTGTTATACTGCCAGAGCATATGGAGGGCTCCTGACTGTTGTCTGGAACAGGGCAGGATGACAGGGACATTTTCCCCTGTGGCAGGCAAGGATGGGAAACTGTGGCTGGGAATTCAGTGGAACAGAGACGCTGTTTCGCCTCGGAGCATCGGATACTATAGCTTGACAGATAGATGACAGGACAGGGTCAGTGCAGAGACTATCCCTTTTCCTCATCACTCACACCTCCCATATATGTTAACACAAGCACCTTCCAGCTTTTCTGGATGTTAAATGGTCTAAACAATGAGGATTTTGCCCTAATCCCCAGGAGAAGTGCTCCTCTGTCACAGAAAGGCTCTGTTCCTGGTGCACAAGAAGTTAACAGCACTCCTAAGCACTCTTGCAGATGCGAGCAGTATGCTGGAGATAAGTTATATCAGGAGAAAGCGTTATCACTTGGGCTTACGTATTTTGTGCTTATCCATTGGACTCTAAAAAGCTGTTGCATTTAATTACTCATTTTTCAAAGCATTTATTAATCATTTATTAGCTCTTTGTTCATTTGCTGTAGATGTAACTTGACATATAAAGTGAGCCCAGTCATTTTAGAACCAAGCACATCTCAGGAGGAGGAAAGCACTGCGTGATGGAAAAGGCCTTAGTCATCTTATCTGCAAAGCACTTGGCACGTGGTGGTACAGCTCTAGCTGGGGCCTCCAGGTACTTCAGGAATATAAATACTACTGCCTCCAGCTGCCCCATCGCCTGAGATATCTGGGGCACTGAATGAATTAGTTGGCAGGCTGCATATTGGACTGGAGATTTCTAACCTGAAGTTATCACTGTTAAACCTCGTGATACATCCTGCAGAGCTGCTCAGTCCCTGTGAGTGAACCTTTCCCACCCCCACACTCCCCAGTACCCAGTGTGGGTCTTGGAGCTCACAACGCTGCAGCCTTCCCTCTGCGCCATCAGTTAATGGAGCAGGAGGACAATCACGAGGCGGAGAACGTACCCACCAGCAGAACTTCAGGGAGTCCTAAGCCCCTCGTTGGTACCCAGCAGAGTTGCAGGTATAGCACAGTCAACCTGACAAGGGCAGTCATCTTTCACACTTGCTTCATCCCTTGCTGTCTATTTGTTCCCAAACACAAACTCATGCCAAAAAAACATCCGAAGTATCTTTAGTGTTCAGCATTACTAACCGCAAGTCCAGGGATCAGAGAGCTTCAGGAAATAGCAAAGTATCTTCCTTGCCAGAAAGACCAGCACTGTCAGAGTGATTTTCTCAAAGACTTATAGGCTCTGCCAGGGGAATTAGGGTCAAATTTTCCCCAGATGTTGCGATTTCCCTATGATTGCTAGCAGGAAATAAAGAAACCTTTATTTCCTAATAGAGCAACATCCTACTTCTCCTCTGTTGTCCTCTACAAGGAGAGCAGCACAGCAAGTAGCAAAACACAGCCATTGCCAAACAAACAAAAACCACCTAAGAAATGAGTGTCTCTATTCTGGCATTATAAGAAGACATGATAAGGCCCAGGATCATCTCAACCAGTTTGAGATATCTTAACGAAGCACCTCATTTAGGCAGGTGTTACTCTTTTGCTCTAGTCAATGGTGTCAGGAAGCTTTGAGAACAGAAGAGGAAATAACACTCTATAAATGCTGTTGCTTTATTTCTTCCCCCCCCCAAAAAAAAGAAATCATAGCCCACCTGGGTTTTAAATAGCTTTTCAGGCTTTCCTAATGAACGTTTCTCTGAATGTTTGCATGTCTTCTGTTTGCCCTCAATATGGGGAAAAGCTTAAGTCAATAAGTTTTTATTTGATTTGTAAATAATGCCAGAGTGACACATTATCACAGATTTACAGAACTCTGACTCCACGTCTTGTCCTCTAGATATGACATGCCAGAAACATCACTCAAGTAGGCTGCAAGGAGCAGAGTAGGGGATGGAGATTAAAATAACTTTAAGACCATCTAGAACTTTATCCTGTACCTCTGTTTAGCCCACAACCATCATGAGCTGGTGAAATAATTGCTTTGGACAGATAATAAAACATCCTCCAGCAAAACTAAGGTACTTAATATACTGCCCAAGTCAATTTCCCTTATTTCTGCTGTCCTCTTGCTTTTAATAATGGTTTAATGAAAAATTCAAAATTAATTGGAACTGGCATTAGGCATTCACGTGTTCCAGTGGGGGTTTCACTGCTTCAATATTTCATAACCTGACTTCACTGCTATGCTTCTCCTTATCCTGGCTTTCATAGGCTAGAATATAATCTCTTTTCATAAAATGAAGGGTCCCAATATGGGCGGATGGGGGTACATGTGAAATTTTTGCAACCACATCATAGGCAAAGAAATAAAAATAATAGCTGTGTGTTTTCCTTCTGGCACCATCCCCCTTTTCAGTGTAATGATATGCATCTGAGCCTTGACGGGAAAGAGCTGTCCTAAAAATAAACAGGAGCTGTCTGAAAGGTGTCTGAGGGAGGTATTTGGCAGCTGTCAGGCTGTCACGTATGCTGGAAGGATGGAGCTGATGGACTCGCTGACACCAGACGGGCTCTGCTGAAATGAGAATGCCTTATGCTTCCCTTGGCACTCACTGGGCAAATTCTGTTGGCCAGAGCCATCAGACCTTGGTCTGTCTGGGGCCTGATCCAGTTCTGGCTACCGTCAATGAGAGTCTGCCCTTGGAATGCAGTGGGAATTGGATCAGACCCCTTGCTTTCCCCCTGAGACTCTGGCTTTACACCAGGGATGAATCTGGGCTCCCCAAGTGGATGTCATCCCAATGGAGAAGGATACGCCAGGCCCCAGGCTTGAAAGTTTCTGGAGGTCTCTGAAAATGAGGTCTCTCCCTGAAATGTCTACATTTGGGGACCAGAGACGTTTTCTGTTGTAACAGCTTTGCACCGCTCTGTGCCTCAGTTTCTCCTCCTCTAATAGGGGCGGTGTTGTCCTGTCTTCAAGAAGATTATTGACATATCCATAGATCCAGGCATTTATCAATGCTTCCAGATCATGACTGTGCTAAAAGCTGTTCCTGTTTCCCACAAGGCACCTAATGGACATGTGTTACACCCCATGAGATGAGCAAACAGAAACACGAAGGCACGACATGACTCATCTCAAGCCTTTCCAGCGACTCAGTGGCAGAGTGAGGACCCAAGAATCCCAGTCCCCACCAAAACAATCATACCTTTACAGGGGTGGAACCTGGAGAGAAAATCTTGCCAGCAGAAGCTTCAGTTCTTCTGATGTGCACAGGGAAATCTCCATTGCCTGGGGTGTAACTGAAGATATTTGCTGCTGTTCTTGGCAGAGACATAATGTGCTGGGGAAGGAAAAAGAAGGGAGGTGTGAAGGCAGAGTGGAAACCTCGTTTCTCAACAGAAGAGTGGACACGTCTCTTGTTCTCAATGGGAGCTGACTGCTGCCATATCTGAAAATCTGACAGTTTGCTTTGTTATCTAATGGGCAAGAGCAACCCCTTTTGAGTGAAGAGCAGACTCTGAAGTCAACTATCTTGCAGTACTTTGGTCTGAAAACACTGGTCTGTGTTGAGAAGAATGGACAAGGGAATTAATTCCTGTAATATGGGCTGCAGGAAATTACCTACAAGATAAGAGGGTGACTTGATCTTTTTGAGAAAAAGAGAAAAAAAAAAAAAGAGTTCCTTATCTTGATGATGTTTGCTCTGAAGTATCATCTTGTGACTGCCAGAGTCTGCCTTGCAGGATCATTCAATTACAGCCAGCTCCCGTGGCTGGCATTCTTCCTTCCTTTCGGAGGTATCGTACTTACCAAAGTATTGCTTGTTCCTCTTGGTATTCTGCTGTCGCCTGTTTGCGCAGTGTGTCTGCAGCCCCGTGATGCTGTCCTCGCTCACATGCTGGAGCAGGATACGACCAGCCCTTCAATTAGGCAGGGATCTGAAAGGAAATCAAGATGATGAACCCGAGTGGAACACGTGAGTCAGTATTAGATATCTGATGGTATGACGAGCAATGAATGAGTCCTACCCCTCTTGGAGGGTCCCAGCCCGTTTCCCTACGATAACTACACAGATCTCCTAGGGGGAAACTGGCTGGCACTAATGAGGGGTGTTCACACCAGCCAGGCTCTGTGTCTCCTTCAGGGTGCTCTGGCTCTCCCTCATGAGGAATTTTTCGCTATGCAGAATACTTTTCTTCATTAAAATGGCCATATTAAATAGTTGTGAGGTTCCTCAACGCCTACTTTGTTGAACCGATCTACCCCACCACCAGCAGCTTTTTAGAGCAGGAGCCATGAGGTTACTAAACCCTTTCATTTCTCCCATGCACCCACGTTTCTAATGGTTGTGGAGATCCAGCTTTAAAGTCCTCTGAGAGCCATTGGAATGAAGAGCACTTTGAGAAGACGTTGTAATTATCATGGGATTTAGGGGTGTGTGGAAATGAGTCACGGAGACGTTTCCCAGCCAGCAGGCTCTTGGAACCAGGTGAGCTCTTCCCTGGAATGTGAAGCATGTAGCACGGCAACTGGGCGGAACAGGTTTGGCAGGACATTTTAAGTTGTTCACAGCAGCCAGCCTCTTCAGAGCCACATCCCTGCTTTACCGACCTCCCAGCTGGATGCTCCTCTCTGCCACACTGGCCTCGGTGAGCTGGAAAGGATGGACACGCTGCGAAGGAGCCTTTCTCGCTGGAAGAGGTACCACATTAAGGTGCACCTGGCCGACGAGGACCTGATGATGCCCCTGACAGTCAAGCCCAGAGACACTGTGATGGACCTACGGGCTCACTTAGTACGGGAGGGCGTCACTTCCTGGAAGAAAACATTTTATTACAACTCCAGGCAGCTTGAGGAGCACGAGACCCTCAAAGAAGCCAATATCCAGAATGGTTCTGTCCTGCTTCTTGTCAGCAATAAAAGGTAGGCAAGGAGCTTGTCTGCAGTGGGGGCGGCGCAAAGGAAGGGGATTGCTCTGCGTGTCTCAGCCCTCTGGGGTGCTTTCCTGTTGGGGTTTGCAGAAAGCAGATCAGGAACACAAACACTGCCATTTCCCGCAGGCAGATTGAGATTCAAGGTTCTTCAGCTCCAGCCATGCTGCAGTGTGAAATAAGGGGGTAAGAGGAGGAGGAAAGCTGGCTGATGCTGCCTGTCCTGTCTCTGATCAGGTCTCACTTTCCCGACTACGTGGCCAAGCACAGAGGGAGAGCCAAGACATGCAAAAGGGCAAGGGAGATTGTGAGACAGGGGGGAGTGCTCTGGGAGCCCCTCTCTGGTCCTCATTCTTTCCTGTCATGCCTGGCTCTCTCAATTTCTTTTTAGTAGATACTTTCTGCAAGTATTTAGGGGAGGCACAGCCCTGCTTTGACAGGGAAAGTCGCCAGCTTACAGCAAAGCACAAATGAGTGCTGGACAGAGACGGCAAGAGGCTGCAGCTTCCCAAAACGTGGCCAGATTGCGGCAGAAACTACAGTGAGAGTAGAGACTTCCAGGATAGCCAGTGTGAAGGAGATCAGTCAGGGCAAGTCTTATGTTCCAGCGGGAACGAAAGCTGAGATAATGGACCTGAGACCCACTGGCCACAGGATAGTTTAGATGCAGTGGGATGAATTTACACCCACCTGCGCTGTCTTTCCTAATGCCTGGTTGTTGCTGCCATCACGGTTAATTCTGTGAAGCATTTTGGGGATAGCGGGTAGAAGAGGGGCACAGCAGAGCACAGGTGTACTGTGTCGAATTCAGCTTTCTGAATCCTAAGCCCTCTGAGTTATGTGTCTCTGCTGATCAGAGCTTCCTCTGCAGAAAAACCTGCACTAAAGACTTCAGTTCCTGATGATATGCCACATACTGGAATGGTCCTATTTTCCAGTCCAGAGGCAGCTTGAAATCTCACACAAAGAAGATTTAATAAAGCATTTCCTTTCAGAGCTCAGCCAGACACAAGAGATTTCACATCGCTCAACTAACTGCAAACCCCAAGTCACCCATGGCCCCTTTCTCCAACATCTCATTTCAGCTCTGTGATTAACTTGGCTCAGCTCCTCCTTTTCACCTTGTTTTTAATGGCAGGAGCATTTCTGTTTGTTGTTGTTTCCAGTGTTTATTTTCCTAAATTGTACAGCCTGAATTTTTGAGAGTAAAAAAAGATTTGGAGGGACTCAGTTGATGGAGTGCACATATTGACACTCTTTTGACAGATGCCTGATTTCCATAACGTGCTCAGCACCTTCCCACATGCTGCAAAAGCAGGGTGTAACCGCAGCGATGCAAAAATCACCAGGAGATCCTGTCTCTGGTGTGCTGAGTTCAGGGTGCCCGCCTGAAGTCACTGGCCATTTTTGAAAATTTAGAGCCTGTCGTTTAAAGTCCCAGCTCAATTTTTTGTGAGTACATGGAAAAGGGAGACGGATTTTAAATATTTTTCACCACGCAGAGGGCTGGTTTTTAGAGGCCTGTCTCTATCACTTCAACTGGGAGTTAGGAAATAACTAGTGGGAGAAGGCAGGCACTGCATTGCAATTGAGATTACAGCACCATTTTGAGCCTTAAGATTATTTGGCCAGATCTGCTATAAATCCACGTTTCTCCAACAGTGCCCATAGAGACACGCCAGTCTGTATCAGCTGGGCAACAGTGTGCAACCTCGGGGAACACGAGGAGAGCAGCCTACGCAGTGTTGGGACTGCTTAGGAGCCACAGGAGCAGAGAGGAACAGAGAACGTGGTGCTGGGCTTGGCCAGCAGCCCTGAGGATTTAAGAGTAGGTTTTAGTACTCACCGACTTCGTGAAATATGGACCCTCTCCATCAAAGGTCAGCTTCTGCTTCTTAAGTTTCTCCCCGAAATCTTGGTGTCTCCTACTTACTCTTTTGTACCGAGATGCCAGCCAAGTGGAGCTATATTAATTCCAAAAGTGGAGTTGCTCTGATTGCCAAGGTCTGCAGCTCAGTGTCGTGCCTATAAATATTAATGGTCACTCTGTATGCTCTGTGTTCCTACAAAGGGCTCACGGGACAGTTTACTTTGAACCAGAGAAAACATGAAAATGACCCCCGCCCCCCCCCCCCCCTTAATGCCTTGGTAGATAATTGGCATTTAGCAAAGGCCAAGTCAGCATTTCCACTTCTTGCTCATGTTTTCTGGGGTTTATAACTTAGTCATAAAAATTCACTTAAGGCTGCAGCTTGGCAGGAGAGGGATCAGCATACCAGCTAATGCTGAAAATTTATTTGGACCTTAGCGTTTAAAAGTTTGAGCAAGCCATTTTGGAGTTCAGTCAACACAACCTCTCGCCCTGGGAAAACACACGGGCAGGCCAGAACTGGGAATATCACATCCTCTGAGGATGCAATTCCCCCTTGCAGAGAGCTTGTTAATCACATTACTGCTGCACTGATTCAGATTGCAATCCTGTTGCAGCAGAAGCTGAGCAGAGAACACGCTGAAAACCAGTTTCTACCCTAGAGAGCTACATATTACAACAACATGGTTTACAAGTGGGTAAAACAAGCAAAGCAAGACTTGAAATGTGAATGAACAAGCAGAGAGAGAAAGCCCCCAGCTCAGTGGCCTTGGGCCAGCCTGTGGTGTTCAAGCCATCGGTGCCCAACGCAAGGAGACCACCAGCAAGTCTCGACATGAAAAGAGCAGCCATCCAGCACAGATGCAAGAGCATCCAAAGGGCATGCAGCAGACTGTCCTAAATGCTCGAGGCGTGATCAGTCCTGGCACTGTGGACCACGCCATGGCAGAACCTGTTTGGCTTGCTCTGGAGGCGGTGCAGGGCCAGGTAGCTGCTCAGCTGGTCTGGTGGTGGTGTGGGAGTTCCTGAAACTGGCACGACTCTTCCTGAATTTTGTCTGCTGCAGTGAGCCGCCCAGATGCTTTTTGCCGGCTGCCGATTGCGGAGCACCAACCAAAGAGGTCTCTCACAGTGTATCCAGCAGCAGTGCTGGCCAGAGGGTGTATGGTATTAGCTGCTCCTGGTTGATAATTTGTTGGCTGCATTTTTATATTTGATGTTAGGTGGAGGGACAGTGTCTTGAACTGATGAATCCACCACTTAACCCATGAGATATTTCAAAGAAATTAACCAACACCTGGACTGCTCTCTGTTCCAATGTTGGAATTTTGGCCCAGTCCAGATGCATTTCAGGAGCTAGCATGGGCCAGGGACTGTTCCTTGTGGGCTGTCTGGATGTGACCACTCAGCTTTGGAGGGTAAGAATTTAACAATAAAACCTTGGCCGTTCTGTGCCAGCTGTCCTCTCAGTGCAGAAGAAAGTCCCAGGCATGTTTAATTTACTGGCATAGACTCAGCCGCAGCAGCCCCTCCGTCTTTTATAAGCTGAGGTTCATTGAGGCCACACAGCTATTGTCATCACATACGGTTTGCCCAGAGAATGGAGTTCAGTAAGTCATTGCTGAATAGGTTAAATAAAGTAGATACCAGCACTAAGTTTAGCAGAAGTCTATTATCTGGAATCTCTTGGTGTTGATTTTCTGGCCTGGAGCCACTTGAAGACATGTATCTCAGGGCATTAGCTCAGTTACCATAACAACTTATCCAGGAACAACTCCTGACAGCTCAAAGAGCAGACCAAGGTCCCACGTGATGTATAAGTCACTCTTAGGTCATGATAAGCATGTCCAGGAGTCTCCCTCTTCTGCAATCCAGCCTCAGTGTCCCTGGTGAGCGCCACTGCTTACACAAGCTTTAACACGCTTGGGACCCTGCTTTGTCATTCAGAGGCTGTTCAGCCTCGTTTTCCAAAGGTCCATCCAGTCGAGGAGCTACCTCCTGGCAGAATAACAGAACCATCCATCTTTGGGGAACCCAGCTAATTCCCTTATTGGTATTCAGTTTACAGTCTCTGATTTTTGGCTTCATAAAGGAAAACGATGACTGAGCCACTTGTGTAACGCCCAGTCTAGAAAGAGAAACCAGGAAAATAAGGGGATCTACAGTCTGACCCTGCATAGAAAGCTGACATTACAGCCCAGACATGAATTAAGTCCCTTACACTGGGTTTCAGTCTGATTTTGTGATGCCTGCTCCTCAGCACGGAAGGGAGACTTTTCACTCCCATCCAACGACTACGGAGTTCCCCTGTTAAGCCTAGGCCTAGCAGCAGGCTCCAACGCATCTCACGGTAGGATAATGATCCTTTAAATGGCACTGGGAGTCTCTCTTCTCAGGGAGAACTAATTAAGTTCTTCAGCACATGCTTAGACATATGTTGACCTGGTATGGCCTCAAAAGGCCTGCTTCCATCTACTGGATAAATAACACTGGCTTAAAAAATATCCTCCTAGAGATGCGTTACTTAGGCAACAGCCAGGTGGGGAACTGACTTCTCCATCTCTGTGGCTGAATCTATTTATGTGTACTCACGGGCCAAGCTCTCTGCTGGTGTAAACTCCTTGAAATCAGTTAAAGTGATTTTTAAGTTCCAAAAGCACCGGTGCAGCTACCTCTGCTGACCTCCTGCAGCGTACAGGCCAGAAAATGACACCTGTATTTATCTCAGTTACTTACTGCTCAGCTCAAAAAGCTCATTTAACAAAAGCAGAGGGTTGCATCAGTGGAGAACATGGTCCATCGTACCTGAATTCCTCCCCTGTGCAGTTGCACTGTATTGCACTAGATGAAACTCAGCTAATGTGTCCCACGGGGAATCTGTCTTGGCTCTAGGCAAAGAATTAATGAATGGAAAGTATATTCTAAACGAAGTTATTTTCTGGTGTGATGTGGCACAGCTTCCTCCTGGATTTCTCTGTGAGTGTGCTGATTTATACCAGGCGAGGATTTTGCCCAGTTGGTGTTTTACAGGGTAGATGTGCTACAGAGTGATCTCACAGCAAATCCTTGGCTATTACAATCCCCTGAAATTTCAGCTGAGGAAGTAAGGGCTGGAACATGAATCCTGTTCTGCGTTTTGCAGAAAACCCAACCAGCAGTTGATACCAGCCCAAGCAGACTTGTAGTGTCCTTTGTTAGGACCCAACAAAAAAACCCCACCCCATAAACTCTGAACTTCTCTAAGTCCTGATGAAATGTTTGCAGCACAGGCTCAGTTTCTTGCGTGCATCATTGCAAAGAGGAATTCACAGGAGTCAAAAGACACAGCCCTGCACTTACTGGCTCTGCTGGGTGGGGTGGCTGCCTGGGAGAGCTGCTGTCTACGGGCCATGAGCATCTTGGTTGCAGTCCAAGGCGTGATCATGAGCTCTGTAAGCAAATGCCAGCCCTGAGGAGGTACCCCCGAAACCTGCAAGAGCTGAAGCCCAGGGGGTAGCCCTAGAGAATTTCTAAGCGTATTTAGAAGAGTAACCAAGAAAGTAAGCCTACTTTTTCTACAGCTTAAGTCTTCGATGCAGGTTCTGTACCCCTGCCAGAAAGCGCTTATGGAACCAGAACCCCAGAAAACTGCCATTTAGTGCTAACGCATGGGGTGGGCATGTCTAGAGCTATGGCTTACTATAAGCATCGTCAAAGTGCTCCTAAAGCTACAGACGGCCCTTGTTCTAAGGTGAAAAATGGATTTCCAGGAGCATGCACTAAAGAGGGGGAGCCTTGCTTATGGGAAAAAGGCTTCCTGACAGTGGCAGACAATCTGAAGGAAGGTGAAGGCACCTTTTGCAGAAGGATAAATAGGTCTGAAACCCTGCAGGTGGCTTAGCTACACAGTGTGACCAACAAACCAAAACAGCCAGAGGATCAGGTTGACATTCTGTCCACGCCAGGGTCAGTGTCTCCTTGGTCAAATGCCATTTTTGATTGCACGTCTACACTGTGCTCCAAGTATTTGCCTCTTTCTTATTCAGATAATGCCAAAGAGCACAGCCAAAGCCATGAGAGACGGGGAGTGTGACAAGGGCTGAAGGGAAGCAGATGGAAGAGAGCTTGGCCATGGAAAGGCAGCCTGGCCACCAGCGTTTGGTAAGTCCCTCCCTGCACACCAGCTCCAGAACTGTTCAGAAAGCAGCTCCGAGTGTTTTCAGCACAGTACCCATGAATAATTAACCCAAACAAAACAACAAATGGCATTTCCTCATCAGTGTGCCATGTGGTCTGAGCTGCCAAAGGAGAAGCGTGGGTAAGACTGACTCAGCTCCTGAGGGCAGTGAATCAGAGTGAAAAGCCCATGAAAGGGTGACTTCTGCCAGGGTGATGAAGCAAGAAGGAGCAGAGGTGGACTTTGCTTAGGGCCCTGGATGGCGACGCAGGACATCTGAGACTCCTGCCGACTCTCTCACAGGATTCCTCAGTAAGTTGCTGGTCTTGACCTTTGTTCTCCTACGTGTAAGTCTGAGGTGATTTATTCTTCCCTTTCTCCTACTCTTTGGCCATCCAGTTGTGACTCAGGTTAGGCACCGTCTGGGCTCCTGAGCAGGTCCCATACAGCGGGGCCCTGATTTTGAGGTTGAAGGCTCTGTAGACAGTCACTATAGACAGTCCTGGAGCTTGACAGCCTTCATATATCCAAAGCACAGAGACTGGGTGGTCACTGTTACGGTGACTACCTCACCTGACACAAGGGACCCTCAGTCACACCAGACCTGCTGTATTTTTGAGCCAGGGTTTATAAGGCACTGAGCCTCCTTGGGTTGTTCTTCCATCTGCGTGCCAGTCCCCCCTTCTCCAACAGCTTCTGAACCAGCTGACCCGATTCAACCCAGTTTGACGGAGAGAGGACTCACAGACCCAAGATTCCTGCAATTTTCATTAAAAAACCAGCAGCTGGATAGAAGAGAGACATTTAAGTCTAAGGAAAGGTAATTACACCTCTTGCTCCCTATCTTGAGATGCAGCAGCCAGGTGACCAGCTGGCATTCAGATACTGGCCGGTCAGTCAGTATCCGAACTTCAAACCAGCTACTGCACCCGCTGCCCCTTGCCTGCAAAGCAAGAAGCTGCTGGAAGAGCCGAGGACTTTGCTGGAGGGGGGTAAGGGTGCCCTGGGGATATTCAAGCGAGCTGGAAGCACCAAGAAAGGAAGAAATAAAAAGCACTTATAATATACAAACCAGAAGAACAGGTTTCACCAGTTCCCCTGCTCACAGAACAACTTGATTTTTAGGTTCAAACTTATTTCAGAAAAAAATGGGTATTTCTTTAACCACTACAGTACTTTCCCAAGAAAATTTCATTGACTGGCAACTGTCTTACCAAACCCCCCAAAGCTGCATTTTCTGTCTTCCAACTGAAAAACATGTCTTCCTGGACTTTTTTTTGGCAATAGGAAAACATTTGATTCTTTTTTCTAACAAAAGCATTTGAAGAAATGCTATGAAATATGGAGTTTCTAATTTTTAAATTTTTTTTTTCCCCTACGAACAAAAATATTTCCACAAGTACTTCCTTGGACTTTGCACAGAAAGAGATTCTAAGACAAAGATGTGAACATAGTCACAGCTGAAGATCTTCCAGTCCAAGCAGATGAAGTGGACAAAGAGTGGGATGGGACTAAGCATGGGAAGAAGGCATGTGACTTTTCTGAGGTCAACCAACAAACCAGCACACAGTGGAGTGGGCTGGTACTGTTGGGTCAGCGTTTCTGTCACTTGACCATGCGGCGCCTCTGCACGTCTGTCTGTCCTGAAAATAATGAGTTTCTTGGAGCAGAGCCAGTACTTTACTGAGGGCTTGGAAAGTGCCTTGCACAGCCCTAGCTGCAGTCATAAATAATTATTTAAATGATAATAATAATATTAAAAGTGGAGGTATGCCACTGAAGATGGGACACACTCAGCAACAGAGTCCTAAATCAATGTCCCTCTTCTAGTAAAAGGTACAGTTTGCCTCACAAAGCCGGGGAGACCAGTATTTACTGCTCTGGACCTGATAATTACAGTCTTCTGCTCTGTAAAAGACAAACTGACCTGAGCTGAATTAGGTCCAGTATCTACTCTAACACCTCATGCCTGTCGCTGGCACCTCTGGTCAGCTCTGGAAGGCTTTTTGCAGCTCAGGGGGATATCTGGAAAGAGAAAATTAACTGTGGTGATGTGGGGAGCTGCCTGGACTAATGTTGGTTTTTTCTTTTTTTTCAGAGATAGGCTTTGATTGACACGTCAAATCTCCTGACAATCTTTTATTCTAACTGCAGTTGCTGCCTTTCTTCAGAACAGGAAGAGCTGGTTTGGTTGCTGTCCTTCAAATAATGGATCTTATCACATTGGAAAAAGAAGGAGAAAAAAAAAGCAAACCACCTGGAAACAGCCACAGGTACAGCACAAAAAGAGGTAAACTAACTGGATCTATTTGAGGGATTTCTGGTTTTTTCCCTCTATGCCATAATCCAATGCAAGATATATGAGAAAAGAGGCTATGCCCTGAGGAACAAGAGCTGTTTTCTTTCTTTCTTTCTTTGATTGTTCATTATGTTGTTGTTTTCCTTCAAGAGATTCTGAATGCTTTGTGCCACCCTCCAGGGATGAGAGGACTGGGAAGTCAGCAGGACAACCCTTATACTCACTTGTTCTACACTGTCTCTTCTACTGCCTGTCCTCCCCACGGTGCCTCTTACTCCTTAGCTTCAGGCATCCTTAAAGCTTGCTAAATACCGTGATCACACCATTCTGCTGCTCACAGAAGAGGTGACAGCCACTTTTTACAATGTAACTTAGATCTTTGGGGTTTACCTGGGTCTGGCCAAGAAGAAGGTCAGCTCTCCAAATGGGCAGGGGCATGCATCAAATCTTCTTCTGGACACTCAGACAGCAAAAGAGGTCCCTCTTGTGAGATGTTCCATCTCTCCTCACTCATCTAGGTCCATCACAAATCAGCCAGGCTGAGTCTCCTTCTCTGGAGACATTCAAAGCCCGCCTGGATGCGTTCCTGTGTGATCTGACCTAGGTGTTCCTGCTCCAGCAGGGAGATTGGACTAGATGATCATCTTCCAATCTCTAACATTCTGGGATTCTGTTTAGACTGCAGAGTACAGGGCTCTTGTTGTACATCCAAATACCAGGAAAGCCGCTGATGGTAAGAACTGCTCTGAAATGGATGTTTCCCTTGTTCTCTGTGAACACAGGTGTGGACAAGACCAAGGACCAAAGCTGAAAGGGGTGGAAGCTCCCGTCTGCGTGCCAGCCTGGCTGTATTGCAAGATGGAAATATTTGCAATTCCTCCTGCTGCACCACGGATGGGATTTCTTCAGGAGTGTTTATCTTTGGGATCCTGCTATTGATGGGGCATCACAGACAGGATTACCAAAAGCACTGCTGTTTGCTGCTGTACTCACCTCCACCTTGGAGCCTCAGCCAGGCCTTCCCAGCCAGCTCCTTCTGAGCTTCACGAGCAGAAGGCAAGCCCAGGCAGGCCATCTCCACCAGCTGCTGGGCTTCCGCGAGGCAGCTCAGGCTGAGACACATTTCAACAGCTCTTCTATGCTTCTCCTGTACCCGAGTCGTGGATGCATGAAGTGCTTCAGTTTACAGGGCCATCAGCCTGGCAGCTTTCCTCAGCACTAAATTTACTTTTTAAAGTTACATCAGTGTCGTACCCACAGGGACTGGAGGAACAGATGCAGCCTGTGAAGTCTGGCTTTAATTCACCTGCCTCATTTAATTTCCTGCCCTGCCTTCTAATCAATGAGTCTGCACCAGAGGCCCTGGGAATACAGAGGTTTTTCATATACAGGAGAATTCAACGCAGTGGCTGTGCTGGCTGAGCTCTCAGGGTTTTGAGCAGGCTGTGTCACGTCTCCTTTGAGGCTGCTTCATTATGGATTTCCCTTCCCCAGAAGCACTTGCACACACTCTCCGATCCGTGGCAGCTGCACCACATTTCCTTGAGGGGCCCTGTTGGCACAGGGCAGCTGTGCCACGTTAGCCTCTCTTAGTCAGGCCGGCTGTGCGGTGTTTCCTCCTGGAAGTGCTCTCCTTCCACGTGTTCCTGGTTTGCAGCCACATGGCTTTCTTTGCAGGGCCACATGCTGCTTTCTGGGGGTCTGTCCCCACGGTGGCTCTGCCGTGCTACCTCAGGCTGGCTGCTGAGGCCAGGCGTGCCTCGTTACCTCCCGGCGCTCCCAGCAGCATCGCGGGACCAGCGGTGCTTCGCAGAGGCTCCGTCCTTGGGACAGCTGTGCCGATGCTCCCTCGCAGGGTCTCCAGGCCAGGCCACTGTGCTGTGTCACTTCCCAGGTGTCCCCTCATCGAGGACAGTAGCACCATGTCACCTCAAAGGTGCTTTCAGGACTACACTGCCTCAGACACTCAGGGCTATCAGGAAGCCCTGATGAAAGGGTTTCTGGCACTTTTGCTTTGGTTAAGCAGATCCCACTGTCCTGGTTTTTTTTTTTTCAGCTCATTACTTGCAGGCAGTGCTGCCCAGTTGCTTCATCAGCTGGTGTCAAAGCCCTGGGAGACAGGAAGGCTGGTAGCACCTATTTTGTGATGTTGCTGCTTTACCTCCCGTATTATAATCTGTATCAGATTGCTCTTTGCCTGCTAAAATGGACAATTAGGATCCAGTTGTCATGCAAATTGCATGGCGGAATAAAAACCATGGGGAACAAAATCACAAATAAGTATTTATGTCAGCCTTTGTTACCACGTGATGGGTCCCGCTCAGTTACTGCTCGCTGTGAAGCATCAGACAGAAGAGAACCTGGTGTGCCTTTGTGTTTTATAGGCACGAGCTGCCGTGCTGCTCTGTGTAAGACTGCCTTTAGGCACTTGCGGGCCCTGATAATGTGTATGTGTGCAAACCTAACAGACAGATTGCCGCCTACACTGGAAATTTGATGATTGCCTTGTTTTTTCAAGGCTCTGTTTTATATACTGCAGGCCAAACCCATGGGGTAATTTCCAGTCTCTCTGCACAGGGCTGAGATGACGTGGTGAGAGAAGCATAGAGCTGCTGAAATTTCAATCTGCCACATAATGTGCTCCTAATACTGATAGCTTTCTAAGCGCGGTGTTGTCATTGGTTTCGTTGCAGTTGTTCTCGTCATTGTTGTCTTCCTGTTGTTTGGTGCTAAATATTGTAAATTAAGAGAAATATTTAAGTTTGTAAAGGAATCTAAAGTTACTGTGGAATTAAACACACAGGAATCCAGCAAATGCAAATGGAAGAGGTGTGTCTTAATTTACAACGGCAATCTGTATCAACGGGAAGCGATACGCTGCTGATACAGCTGCTTTTACTGTCGACCAGCTTTGCATTTCCCCAGGCCCTGGGTAACAAAGAATGTTTGAAGAATGCAAAAGAATGCATGTTTTCACAGCAAAACTCATCTTTGAGAACCCAGGTGGAATATCCACGCCCATAAAGCGTTATAGCTGGCAGTCAGCACACCGGTGTTTAAGGGTTAGCTGAGCTTGTGCAGGACCTCTAAGATCCAGAGCGAGAGCAATGCCTGTTCGTACCCCACGGATGTGGCGGCTTCTAGAGGACAGCAAGGAACAAGAGCGAGAGGCTGTGAAGCCAGATGGATGAGCTGAGTTCAAAGTCCTCCTAGAAGCTATGGCAACACAGCTTGTGTATCTACTCAGAAAAGCCTTTCCAACTACCATAAATGACTCTAAATGGCCTTATTTTCCCGCTAGCAGTGAAATAAGCAGTTTCAATAGGGAGGAGTAAATCCATTTGATTGCGCGTAACCCTCTTTCTTAGTTATTAGTAATAACCCAATCTATCGCCACCAAAACAGCCAGCCGTATCTGCCAGAGAAGCATTGTACTGCTCCTAACGTTGCCAATTACAACTGAACAAGGGGAGTCGGAAGGGCTGTAGGAAGCAAAAGAACTTGGGTTATAAACAACGTGTGTGACAAATGAAATATATCAGGGTCAGTATATCTTTTGAGGAAGACTTGTGCCAGGCAAGGCTGAGCTCTTTCCGTTCCTGACTCTTCCTCTACGTGAGGTCATGAGATGGTGGAGGTGTTGGTTTGTTAGCTCATTTTCTGCAGGAAAGAGGGGCTTCTATACCTGGGGGGTAAGTCAGGGCTCCACTCCAGGATTTAGATGAAAATTCTCCATTGAAATTGACGGCAAAGCACCCAATCCCTTCACCACAGCAGGGGTGTTCTCACACGGCAACGCCCTGGGAAATTCTCCCTTGGAACAGATCAGATTCTGCATTTATTTATGCAATTATAAATCCAGTGTAGCTCCATCTGAAACAACTGTTTTCATCCAATGTAAATGAGATCAAGATCTGGCCCAGGCTGTTTTTGTACACAATGGAAACTGAGTGAATTATGGAAAACAGGAAATAAATCTCATGTAAATATAAATGGAAATATCATGGTCTCTGTTACATCAGAATAAATTGGAAGCAAGTCTGTTGATTTTAATGGAATTCATCTGGATTTACACCAGGCTGTGGCTCAGCATTTGTCGGTTGGCTGCACACCGACATCAAAACGCAAACCATGCTAGCTCATCTGAATAGCTTTGAACAATTTCTTCCTTTTCTTTTACATTTAAGCAATTGCCTCTGCATCCTGATAGCTGATTAGACTTTTCAAACAAATAAACCCCTGCAAACAGACATCAACAAATGAGCCATGCTCTCGCCAGCATTTTCAGAATCTACATGGAGTACTGGTTTTGGAGTCATTTGCCTTGCTCCTGCTCCTCTGGGTTCACAACGTAGAGCTCATGGGAGGACAGACCCTAGCAACAACTATTCTGACTTCCCCAGAGTATGTCAGATTCATTGCCTTCCCACCAGCAGTGGTCAGAGCCAGCTATTTCCTAGGATGCACCGGAGACCTTTCAGTAGACAAGCAAAATATTGTCGTACTTCCACTCTCGCTCTGTTCAGTCAGATGGTCGGAACGAAGCCATAACCCTCCCTAATGGATCTAATAGAAAACTGTGTCATGCTCTGTTCCTGCAGGCAAGTTATTGCTCTTCTCTGTGCAGCTGACCATGGGAGCCTGTTGCTCACGGGAAAAGTGAGAGGGTTAATTAATGTTTGAGCAGCAAATTTGACTCCCAGGGTGAAAGTCACTGGAAGAGCACAAGGTCTGAGTAAGAGCACAGCCACGTCAGCCCCTTCCCTTGAATCTCAGTTACCCCAGGCTTCTTACATAATTCAGTTTTTAATCTGTGTTCATGTTTCTCTTTGCATAATTAGTAAAATGTATCTTAATTAAAACAAGAGGAGGAGAAGAAGACACACAAACAAACTGAAGCCCTAAGTCAATGGGATTCAGGGAGGGGCAAAGCCATTATTCAAACACAAATCTTGCTGGTAACCAGGAAAACACGGTAATAACAGTTACGGAGAGTGTTCCAAAGGTAAAGAGTGTTCTGGAAGCTGGGTAACTGTCTGTACACCCTTCTTTCAAGGGACTGGCTAGAGCCTGACATCTGAACACCACAGAGCCTGGCCTGCATTAAGTCTCCTGGGGAGAAGGGCTGGTGGAGTGGGGAGGTCAGCAGCCCTCGTTTCTATTTCTCTACCCCTGATTTTCTGTGGGATCCTCAGGAATTTAAGTGGGCAAGATTTTCACAAGTGGCCCCTGTCTATGATTGCTTTAATGTGTAGATGTTCAATCCGAGACATGCACCATCACCCTTTGCTGGATCGTTAGCAACAAATCACGCATGGATCTCGACCAGCAGCTGAATGTGCCAGCCATTACCTCTCAGAGTCTTTATGCTCCCATCTGCAAATTGTTATAACAAATACTTTCCTGATTTTATAAAGCTATTAAAGTCTCCCTAATGAAACAGAGGCTTTCAGAGAGCTGTGATTATTATGGCTTACTCTAGCTTAGGCTTATTCCTGCAGGTCAGCTGTGCTGAATTTGTGGGAGCTTTCTAATTGCTGGCACTGCAGACCCTACGTGGCGTGCAATGTCTTGCTATCTTGTTTCTGTTCTTTACAGCATCACCTGGAATAAAAGCCTGCAGCCAGGATGCACCTGACAGTTGTGTTGTTGATACACAAACAAAAGCTCCAGCTTAACCCCTGCTCACAGCCTCTGTAACTCTGTTTGCCATGTACCACAGGTTTATTTCAGCCATGCTGGTGAAGTTGGCACGTGCAAACTGGAAGCAAGCAGAAAGCAGAAATGAAAAGTAAGCGGGTGCCAGCCCAACCCCAGCTCTCTGCAAGAATGCAGCATATGCAGTCACAGGCAGCACTGGACTGCAACATACGTGTAATCCTATGGAATCAGCTGAAGGCCATTTGCCAGCCTCCTTGGAGAGCCTCAGCAGCACCACTGCTCTTTACTCACAGCCTGTAAATGATCCTGGTGCACGTGAGAATAAAGCCTATATTGAGGTGGGTGTAACAGGAGCAACAAACACAGAGTCAAGAGAGAATCACAACTGCAGAGACATTTTCTGCTCCAGCAATACAGGAAGATGGGGGGCAGTTATTTGCTTTTACAGGAATAAAACTCTTTTTAGGCAAGGACCTTAAAGTGGGAATAATTGTAATTTACTGCTCACACTGTGCAGTAGGGAATCAGGCCTAAGCTTGTAGCTACAGCCTTGAGCTGTAAATGCTGTGGACTGGACTGTGCTGTGCAGAGCTTTACCGAGTGACTAGTCACATTGATTTCAGAACAGCTTTTCGCAGGGTACGGCATTGCTTTATGGATGTGAGACCTTACGCTTGATTCTGATCTTGTATTCTGAAAAATCGGGTGATTTTTCACTGGGTATATGTCTGACTTGCTTGAATGTGCATTTAACCTGGCTTCAAGAGCTGACACAACCTTGAAAAGATTCTTATTAAGTTATCCTTCTAATTAAACCCTATCTATGTTGGGCAGAATCCTATCCATTTCAGCATGGAGACTTGTGAACACAGAGCTGGGACTTATGTCAGAGATCAGGTTTAGACATAATGGCAATAGAACAGGTTAGCCTATAAGCCCAAAGTAAATTTGCAAACTCTATCTGTTTAAAAAGAAATGCATTAATAGATCCTGTGACTGATCTCCTGAAATGCCATTTGAATAGTTTTGACTGGGCATTTGTTTTATTCCTGGGAAATTTCAGAGTACAAAAAGACTCTTATTTTCTTTCTTCATTTGCCAAGAATGTCTTTGAAACTTGTTTGTAATATAGACTGAGACTTGGACCGGATCTTTAGCTCACATACACAGACGTATATCTATTGACTTCTGTAAAGAGATGCTGCTATACATGAGCTGAGGATCAAGGACAAGAAAATGAAAGCAAAAAACTTCTAGGTATGAAGCTTTTTGACTAGGGAAGTACTTACTCCAGGAAATCTGTTATTTCCTAAAAAATCAATTCTTCCAAAATGGCAATCTTACCTATCTGGGATACAAATGTCTAGAACACATCTTACTGACCCAGTGCCATCCCTCAATCAATCCCTTTTTATGCTGATAGTTTGGGGACTTTCCCACTGTCTGCTCTGCCTCCCAGGGCAAGTGCGGGTTGCACTGGATGGTTTGAATTAAAATATTTCATTGTGAAAAACGTCACAGTAAGTTTTCTAAATAGAAAGTCTTTGGCAATAGCTCCTGATTGGGAATTGGAGAATGGGGTGGTATTATTTTAGGTGATTTTAGTGCTTCTAAAAGCAAGTGCTTGAAAGCCATATGCTGAGAGTGCAACAGATAATGTACACGGATCGATGGGTATAGAGATGCTTGGGTGAAGAAGGAGAGACAGGGACGTAAAGTAGATGCGGGATAGAGCCCTGAGTAAGGAGAGCCACCCACAGACTAATGAGACACCAACATGAGGAATAAAAGGAGAAAAAAGGAAGGACGAGTAACTGGAGCCTTGGTGTAGCTGTAAGCACTGAAGTGCTTACTATGGGGCATCCTTCCAGATCGCTGCAGTATGGCAGAGAGGCCTGGATGCCTCAGCACCAAGTGCTCAGAGAGATGTTCAGAAGGGAGTCTGGACATGGCATTATGAGATGAGACTGTATGACAATGAAGAGGGTAGAAAAACCAATTCAGGGTTTAAGCCAGGGATAGTTTAAGCTCCGGGTACATCAGGCTAGACCTGCCCAGTTCTGGTTTCTTACAACTTCCTCTGAAGCTTTTAGTATAGCAACAGGATGCTGGAAGAGAAGAGACTCCTGCTGCTAAGCCCCCACCATCACTGGGGAGGTGACTTTTTTGTAGTTTAATAGTAAGTTGCCAGTTTTCAAGCCTGTCAGTGCAGTGCCTTTCTCCCACAGCGAGTAGCTCATTTCAGCAAAGAGTTATTTCTGGTATATATGAAAGAGAAAAGAGCTTCCTTTTTTCTTTAAAGGAGAGAAGAAACAGTCTTCCTGACAGAATCCCAGTAATGGGCTATCCAATGCTGGGAGAACTCCCTAAAAACATTAATTATGATAATACCAAAAGCAGCAAAAGCCACCCTGAGAGATGACATAGGAAGGGTGCCTTGGCGAGATGCAGGGCCGATCCATCAGGAGTGTGGGCCAGCGACCAACTGCAGGTGCTTGGGGAAGGAACGCAAGGCCAGGGAATGCTTGGAAGTGTCTGCTCTCTCCTATTCCAGCTTCTGGAGGCTCATGCTCTTCCCAGCACCTCTTCTCCTTCCTGTCACTGTTGACTGAATTTTGTTTCTATTTGCTTTTACTTTGAACATGGGGAAAGCAGTTTCCAATGTGCTTCCTATCTGTCTGTCTGCTCCATACAAATAGTTGTTTTTCCTAGGGATAAAGGCTGAAGATAATTCCTTTAAGTGGCAATTAAGCTCCAGGTGGCTGCAGAAAGCTGCAGCTTTCTCCAGCTCCTGCAGAGTCACAGCTTGAGTCACAGGTTTCCCTACTTCCCTAAACCAGGAGATTTTTTTCCTGTCTTTGTTTTGTGTCTGGCGGTGATTGCAGCCCCACTCCTCCAGCGTAGCCCAAAGTGATTGGAGCAGCAGGGAAAATGACTAACTGAGGATGCTCCATAAACTGGCTGCACCCTCTTTCTGAAATGCACTAATTTCATAGAGCAAGGAATAGTTTCCTCTCAATCCTGACTTGAACTCCTTGTGTTTCACCTGCAACACCTTTGTTTTCCAAGCACTCAGCCCAGTTCAATCTCTTTTACTCCTGCTGGGCTGGCAAATGTTGGGAAGAGACTTTTGATCACGTTGGACAGCATACTGTGGGCTGATGGAGCAATAGTTGCACTCCACGACTCAGTGCGAGTCTCATCAGCAGACGTGTGTGATCAGTTTGGCTCATTAGTTAATGAGGTTAATGAGGACACCTGTATGAGCCCTTTGGTATGAAAGGGGATGTGTCTAGCCACAGCGATTGCTCCCAATGACACAGCAAATCACTGGCAGAGCTGGGAGCAAGCAGAGTGCAGCAGGGCAGGGCAGGGCTTTATCTTCAGGCCTTCTTCAGGTTCAGAGTCATCCCACCCTTTGCAACGAGTGGACAGACACAGCTGTGAGCTTGAGGAGATGGCTCAGATTCTGTCTGGTGTTGGGCCTGTGCAATGGGAGATACAAGATGTCAGCATGCAGTCTGCGTTGGAAACGTTCTCCACTATCTGTGAGGTTTGTGAGCCTTAAGAGAGCTTCAAAGCTTACCCACACCTCCATTCGCAAAGAAACGTGAGCCAGGAACTCAGAGGATCTCCCTTTCCCAGACAGGCTTATTATCAATGGCATCAAATAGTGGGATGTTACCATTTTTACCTGGTTTTAATGATTTATCACTCTTGAATTATGCGCTATTGGTGCCAGTAATTTTCTCTGATTTGGACAGGTGGATGGAATTATGTCTCTCTCTGTTTGGTGTGCTAACAGAATCAGAATTAATATTTTGTCTTGCCTGGCTTATCTTAACTAGACAGTAGCTATTATTTCACCTACACTGTTTCTCTTCCCCTTCCCTGTCACAACTAAAATAATTTCGTTTTGAGCTATACTTGAAAGCAGGACTCACCTCAAATCAGATTTCAAATTCCTTGACCGGAGTCTGATCTCAACACCATCAATCTCCACCACGTCCGAGCACAGTCAGTCATGTAATAGGACGGATCAAGCAGGAAGAACACATTTTGTGGTTCACTGCAGGCACCTGCACACAAACACACGCACACATTTGAGTTTGTGTGCACGCGAGCCCCATGGCCTCAGGGCTGTGCAACCCCTCATTGGAGATCACGGGTATGTTCCTGCAGATGTATGCGAGCACACACGCAGAGGAGCATTCCCGCGCGCTCCTGCTGCGTGGCTCTGAGCGTGCCTGTGCATACCTTGCCGTGCGTGTGCGTACGCTGGGAGGCAAGTGGGTGAAAGCAAAAAAGGATTTGATTACTCACAACATGCTTTTCCTCTGCCCTTGCTTTTTCTACTTTGTTCCCACTCGTGCTGAATTACAGTCACCACCACTGGTCTTTGCCTCCCAGCGTGGGACGCTGTGTTAGATTCCATACATATTGCATTGTTTGCCTTCTTTTTTCCCCTTTCTCCGCCCTGCTTATGGTTGTTTGTTTTCCCTTCATGTGTGGCATCAAAAGGCTGTTTGAACAGCAACTATCCAATCGGAATGAAAGGGGATGTTGCTTTTGGACGATCCAACAGAAGCCTGAGCAGAACTGATACTAAATAATGAAACTGATGGAGATTTTTCTCACCTCTTTTCTTTCTCTTTATTTCTTCTTGCTTTTTTCTTTTCTTCCCCTCTATTTTCCTAACCCTAATTAAAATGTGCTGGGCACAAAAGTGTAATGAAGGGCTGGACACATTATTTTTGTTTATGGCAAAACCAAAGCAGAACAGAACTCTAAATGGGCTCCAGTTGAGTCCCATCTCCCTCCATAAAGACTGTAATAAATATCAGCCACATTGATTTTCCTTCCCCATGAACCCTTTACTATTTGTTCTGGTCTAAGTGCATTGTGTTTTCCTCTGAGGTTTCTTTTGCTTTAACTGTTCTATTATCTGTTGTTGTTGTTAATCTGTGTTGAGTGTGTAATTGAGATCCCTAGAGGTAGGTTAAGAGAAACCCCCTCAGGAAGACATCTGACCTATATGAAGAAAGAGAAAAAATAAAATAAATAACCCAAGCCATTGAGGCCAACTGCTCCGTTTACCTGGTGGAGCCATTTCCTTTATCAAGAGCTCTCATCCACCTCAGGCTTAGCTCTCTTTCTGTAATTAGTTCTATGTATGCATTTTTAACCTCTACTTGATTTTTCCATTGATTTCTTTGCCTTGAGGGGACATTTACCTGTTGATTCCCTCAGCCTGATTTTCTCATTACTTGCAGTTGTTTGCTGAAGTGGTGTTACAGTCAGGGATGCTGTAGGCAGAGGCAGGATGTGGCCCCTTTTCTCTTCCCATTTGCATGCTGCGATGTAACCTGGCCCAAGCGATACAGGACACATTTTGGGGTGATGTAAAAGACATCTCAAAGCACAGATGACAGCTACTTAATTGCCCTCGGGTTTCCCAGGGAATGAGGCATGGGGATGGCTGAAAGTCTCTTGAGAGACTGTCTGGGAAAGGTGTGTTCACCCAACCTCAGGCACTGCTCACCTGCTTTCTGTCCGCTACCGGCCACCTGATCCAGGCAGTCTGCGTCCTGAGCACTTGAACTTTCCATCTTCCTCGTTCAGATGCTGCCGCAGGGACGTACTGCAAATACACAGAATCCATTATTGCCTTCTCACTGTACCCATCCCTGAATCTCAGCAGATAAAGCGTTCTTAGTGTTTTCTTAACGTCTCTTTGTAGTTTATTAGAGGCCTAGGAGGCATGAGGGGGAAATGGGAGTGTGACTCAGAAATCCCTGTACTCAGTCACGTGCTTCCTTTGCCATCTCATTTGTAACCAGACCATTAAAAGTAAATTATCCAAGCCAAGTGGCAACGCTGAAGTGTAAGGGCTGGGAGGAGGGCTGTATCCACACGCAAGCAGCATCGTTCAGCCAGTTTAATCTGCCCCTTTCTGCCCATACTGGGATTTTTGCTGTTACTGCGGGAGGATTGTTGGTGCTGACAGCTGTGGACGTGGCTGGCTTGATTCCCTCTCCAGACCTGAGGAACAAGTGTCCCTTTGGGCTGCAGCCTGGAGATGCCTTCATGTTCTTGACATGAAGCTGGGAAGAGGAAAGGGAGGTGTCCATGCCATGCAATGCCAGGTAAGGTCTCCCTGAATAATCCAGCGAGGGAGAGGCTGTGAACTGACAGCTCTACTCGCTGATATGTTTTCACGGTGCTTCCCATGACACCTGTCTCCAGGGATGCCTAATAAACTGAAGCAAATTGGGATGAGGGATGATCAGGTGTTAAATGGTGCTACTGAGCCAAGCCTCCCACTCCGTTCATTATGACAAATTTCTATTTTTTCCCAGGGACTGCCTGCCATCCACACCGAGGCAGGGTGAGGAGGTGGCTGCTGGCGTGTCTGTGCCTGTCTTAAGCAGTTGGGGCTCCTCCAGGTCCTGGCTTGTCTCTCGGTGAAGGTCAGGTCCTGTTTCTGTTGAAGCAACTTCATATCTCTCCGTAGGGGCTGGACCAAGCCTTCAAGGAATTAGACTCTGCTTCAGTTCAGACAAGCGAACTCAGCCTCTCAAAAGCTCCCTTTTGATCCCTCCTATTCTGTTCAGGAGTTGCTCTGAGTGTATCTATTGACTTTCCATGGAAAGTGGACGTACCCATGTAAAAAACATTGCTGCTGAAGGTTTTATAGAAGTAATATTGACCTTCCCATAGACATTGAAGAGAATAGAGAGTCCTGCTTCTCTGTAAAACTAAACTAAAATTGTATTTGACGAGTTCTATAAAACGCTTATAGATTTTTATTTTTTCCTACTTTGGCCAAAACATCTTTTTTCCCACAAAGGCTGGAGGCAGAATATTTACAGAGAAGAGGGAAAATGCTTCTTAAAAAAATATTTGTGCTGGCAAATCATTGCAAATTTGTAAGGTCCCAGATGCATCTAAATAATTAATAGCAGAACTTTGGCTGCATTTACCAAAAAATACATTGGATTTATGTGCTTGTTTCAGGTATAATTGGGATCTAAGTTAGGCATACTGAGTATTTACAAGCTTTATGTAGTTTACAATGGAAGCAATACCTGTGCAGTCTTGTGGGAAGTAAATCCAGGTCGTGCTCACTCCAAAAAACAGGTCAAGCCCTATTTTTATTGGCAAACCGCTGTCTGCTGCAGTTGTGCCCTGCTGTGGCCGCAGGCTCACCGATCCTCCCAGAGTTGTTGCAGAGTTTCAGGTGGAGCCATCAGTACCTTCCTTGGGTGAAAAGGTGAGTCTCTGCACACTAGGAGAAAATAAATGGTTCTGGGTTAGGTTGGGCCTGGAGGGATACTAGCTCTCCAGGGGGATATTAGGTGGCCAAACTTCACATGGTGCTCGGCTGGACAAGGCTGAACTGGGCAGAGAAAGATCCGTCCTGTTTCTGAGCTCGTACCCAGAGGGATCCCATGGCATCAGAAGACGTCTTAAAACAAGAACTGGAACTTTATTTGCTTGGTGGCTCTCAGCTTCATGTTTGCTAGGTTTTGTGCCATGGAGAGTATAAAAATGTTCCTCTCATTTTTAAAGAAAGCTGAGATAATCTGTGTCACAGGAGACCGAGCACGGCAAAAGGTTTCCACAGAATTTAAAGAGCTACCACCCAATGCACTGTGGCCACAAGCAACCTGTTGTCTGAGATAGCCTAAACCAACTGATTATTACAATGTACTTAAATATCCATTAATTAGAAATGTATAAACTGTTTCTATGTGTAAGCTTCATAAAGTACATGATCCTTCCTTTCCTCTGAAATCTTTTTCTTCCCACTGAGTCTTTTATTTCCCTATCAGCTCTCCAAGTATTCTTTCTCTGTCTTTTCTCAGCCCCTGATGGCTTTGCTCAGTTCATCCTCTGTCATTTGTGTCTGGATCTGGAAACATTTCTCAGGATGTTTGACTCATCCATCATTTAGATAATCAGAAGGAAAAAACCCTGGTTTCCAGCTATGAACATCCATAAAAAGCACCAAGGAAAAAAACCCTCACCTTGAAATTCCCTTCCTGCTTTTCTTTTAATTCCATTTGAGAATCTGACTTGACAGTCTTTGCTCTGGCAAAAGTCCCACTGAAGTTATTAAGGGCAAGAGCTTGTCAGGATTAAGAGGAAGGATTTGAAATATCTGTGAGTGATAGCAATATCCCCAGTTCTATTAGGCTGGATAAGTATTCGCAAAGGACATTAACCCTGGTGCCTTGAGCCAGCTGCTGCTGCTCTGGGGGGAAAGGAGATGATGGTTCCAATGGGGACACCAATCCATAGCTGCCTGTAATAAGGGTTTGCAGCCCTTCCCTTGCAGAGCTGAACTCAGACAGCTTCCTCTTAAAGTATCCATCTGACCATCAGAAACAGGGTGCTGTTAGGAATGAACGGGCAGCGAGGAGCCTAAATGGGAACAAAGACCTAAAACTTGTCCTCGGCACCGAGTCTGGGCATGCTGGTGTCCATCAGAGACATTGCTGCTTTGAGGGCTGGATCTGGAAAAGCCACCTGAACTGCAGTCAGCGGGTGCAAGTGTTGGGGAACTGGAGCTAGCAGCAGCACCACAATCAGAGACAGCTGTAAGCTGGAGTAATGGTTGCTATCTTCCGGCAACTTAGCATCCCTTTCCTACTGATGTGCACCTCTACCACTTCCCTGCTCCCATTTCTCAGGGGGCGACTGTTATCACAGCTCAAACAGTCCCTTGGCCCATCTGAAGGGCAAATATGACTCCTAGGGCAAAGGCGAGTAGATCAGGAAAGCAGAAACCAGGATGGAGACAACTAAAAAGCTTTTCTTGCACCTTTTTACACTTACAAACTGGGCAGATGCAGGGATCATGTGTATTTGGAGCTGGGTGCAGCGGAGGACAGTTTACACATATCTGCTTCAGAAGAGGCAGGAAGCAACCTGTGCTTTGCGCAGTAAATCGGGAGCGTTGCTCCTGCTCATGCCGCCTTCTCTGCCGCGATTCCTGGCCTGGCACGCATGGCATCTACGTGTGCACGTGACTCGCTGTCCCTCTTGTCAGGGGGAGATCACATCAACGCGGATGTTAAAACCAAATAAACACTGAAACAAATTTAAAGCAAAAATAGCGTTTCAGAGGCTGTGTTCCATTCCCACCACCCACCACCATTTATAACTAATTGGGGCTTTGTTATATTCTCTCACCCAGTGACAGATAAATACTAAACTCCACTGGTTAACAATAATCACCCTAATTATGCCAAGATGACATTTACAATACAGGCAATTGCTAATCCATTACCTCACTCTGCTGAATACTAGAACACTCAAATTAAAAGTTATTCACCCACAAAGAACAATGTTTTAGTAGCTGACACAGCTTAGTCAAGGAATTTATTAAGGTAATTTGCAGTTTTCCCATAAATAAAACATTCTAGAGTTCCCCCATCCACCCCCCCATTCCCCCAAAATAATCTTTTGTGATAATCTCTTTTTTTCCCTCTCTTGTAGTGCAGTCAAAAGAATAATAATTGAAACTGTCAGACAGAGTTACGTATTTGAATTTGCGTACCTGATAGACAACAGAGAGCTCCTCTTCCATCCCTTCAGGTTCTTTTTGGAGAACCAGGGTGATACTTAGCGGTTTGCAATGTATAGGAGGTCACTGCGGTAAATCCTTTGCCGACGTGGGCTTTCAGTGAAACCTAATGAAGGCTCTCGATGCACGGGGGAGTTGTGACCACTGCTGCGATGTGCAGTGCCCAGTGTGATAAACCAGATGGGACCGGCAGGACTCGTTGGCCCTCGTCAGGGAGATGCTGAGGAGGAAGCAAAAGGGCTGAGAGTCTCCTTAAGCATAGGCTTCAACTCAAGCACTAAGCAAATGCTGAGGCCTCCGCTTATGTGATGTCCCAAACCAAAATCAAACAAGAACCCAAATGGGACTGTGTGTTTCTCCTCACCTGTGGGGAGCAGCAGCAGCACGGGGAGAAGGGAGGAACCTGGAGGTTTATTCCAGTATCTGGAGGCCTTCTTCTTTCAGTGATCCCTTCCTGAATCTTCTTCCAGTGTTAAAACACCCACAAAAGAGGAAAATACCCCTCAGGAAGGGAAGGAGTCCAATTGACAAATATTAATGGAGGGAGGAAAGGGTTAAACAAACACACAGAAAATCAGAGCTGGGTTTTATTGCATCCCCTGAGCCACCCCTTGCACCTGGTGCTGCCAAAGCCTCTGCCAGCAGCAGAACCAGCTAAAGGACGGAGCAGGAAGGGATTTTTGGGGGTTTGGTTTTTACTGTTATCACAGCAGCTATGGCCAAAGCTATTTGCAATAAAGCAGCAAG
Source organism: Pterocles gutturalis (assembly GCF_000699245.1). Lineage (NCBI taxonomy): Eukaryota > Metazoa > Chordata > Aves > Pterocliformes > Pteroclidae > Pterocles > Pterocles gutturalis. Next base: position 85,484 of record NW_010145878.1, on the reverse strand, counting down.
TTGCAGCAAGCCAAGAGTCCCTGCTAGCACATCCCCGCTACGTGCCGGCCACCTGCAGCAGCAAACCCAGCATTCCCTCCGGGTGCCAGCGCAGCCGAGCTGCACAGCCGGCCCCAGCCCTGCACGGAGCGAGAAGCTTGCGGGGGAAGCCGGGTGTTCAGGGCAGCATCTGCCAGACCGATCGCTGCCTGCTCAGGAGATGGCTGGAGGACTTGGAGTGGACTGCCGTACATCTGTGTCTCCTGCACAGACCTTCTCTTTCTGCCCAGGCAATTCATCCCAGTGTGAAAAAAAAAGATGAGAGTAATTTCTCAGGGATGTTAAAGCCTCGGCAGCTGGGCTGGAGCAGATGTCCAGAGACCTGGGCAAACAGCCCCTGTGCACGTGCAGCTGAGCTCTCCAGCACGGCCACCCTGCGTCTCTCCTGTCTCAGACGCATTAGATTTACTCTGTTTATGCAGGTTGTCATTGTGGCAAACGAACTGTGACTCCACATTGTTCTGCCCCATTCGTGCAAGCCACGGTGTATGTGACCAACGTAAGGATCAGCATTTGGGATTCGAGAGCGAGCCCTGCTTTATTCTGCGCTACTCCATGGTGGCTCTGCCCTGGCTGAAACAAGGGAACATGCTGGAGAGGAGAAGCCCTGGTGCTCTGCTTTTTGGACCAAAAGCGTTTGCAGCACTTGGGAACAGCCCTGAAATGGCGCGTCCACAGCCACGCACCCGACATGCTTTGCATACAGCCGCTCTGGTTCAGTTCCTCCCTGCGTGATGCTCTCTCAAGGGTAGCTTGGATGCTTCTGTCTGATGGAGACAGATCGCAGGAAGGCAGCTCTCGTAAACAAAGATCTGCAAGCCTTGTAATCACCACCACCCCTCCTTCTCCCCCAGCTCAATTAAGAGACAATGTTTTCCTGCTCACCCGCTTTGCTTTTATTTGCTCCGTCTCATGCTTCTGCGGAGTTTTTCCTGCCCCTCCTGCAGCTGAATGCTAATGGTCCGGGCTCCTCTCCAGTGCCGAGCAGACACCCAGGGCAGGAATGAGACAACTTCCAGACCTGTTCCTGGGAAAACAGGAGTTTTTTTCAAGAAAAGGCCTCACTGCAAAGGAAATCTAAGTGAGGAAAAGGTGTCCAAATAAAAGATAAATCTTTAAAATGTACGCTGAAGCTCAAGTGGGGGTGCCTCTATTTGGAGATAAAGTGGTGTTAATTTGAATGAACTTTATTCCTTCCCAAGGAGGGTAAACGAAGCCTGATTAAAGCCACTTGAATTCTGAATAAGAGAGTCTGCCTGGGGAGTTAATGGCCAGTAACAGGCAGCAAACAAAGCCGGGTAATGCTTGTCACAGCAGGCTTTAAACTTCCGCACATAACTTCTTCTGATCTGAAAACTGTGTTTCATCTCAACACATAAACTGACAACCCCAATTTGTACAGACAGACCAAGACAGTAATACATGCCACTCTTTGCTTGTCCCCGTTCAAAGCCACACAGGGCTGTAAGTACACAAGTGTGGGAGAAACAACACATCAGAGGAGAATAATTTCTAACCGCAGCTTGGAGGGACGCAGTGACACCACTGCCATCAGCTCCGCTGGCTCACCCAGGTCTGGACCACGTCATCCTTCAACCACCAAAATCACCTCTTAAGTAAATGCAGAAGCTGGCTCACAGCAGCTGTAACCACAGTTCCAGTTCTCACTGTTATTCCTCACCTATTTTCCTCTTTTTTTTTTTCCCCCCAACCTGTTGCCATAAATCCAGTTTTTCGTTTCCCCCTCTGCCCTCTACCAAATTCCTGGCCGGTTGGACCCTCTCTGGCTTTTCGATGGAAGCTCAGCCCGCATTTCAGTGGCTGTTCAGCTCTGCCTCCCATCTCCCCAGCTGGGCGAGATCCCCAGTTTGGACCATCAGATCGGAACCCAGAGCCATGAACGCTTCAGCGCTGGAGCTGAAGGTACGACTCTTCCCTCGGTGAACCGGAGCAGAGGGAGGCAATGCGCCGGCTGGGTTATGGCATCTGTCCCATGGCCCAGCATCTATTTATAACAGAAGAATGCGGCTCTGCCAGCCAGGAATACTTCCTTATTTTCTCTGATTGCAAATCTGAAAGTTGGTGGCAAGAAGCCAGTGTATGTTTGACCACCCCTCAGCCTCTGACATTAGCAATGCAGAAAATCCACAGTCCCACCAAAACGGGGAAACTGTCCTTGCACCTCCTCTGACAGATGCTGGTTGTTGAACCATGAGGAGCAACAGGGGATTTCTTGCTCTCTGTTCTTACAGGCACAGAAAGATGGAGCTCCCTTGTTCCTCACCAACCACAATTATTTTCTGTCTTTTCCACTTTGAGCTGCGTATTTCTTCTCTGACAAGCTTCCACTTTTATCAGACAGTGCCTGGTTCTCATTCTAAGGGTGCACAGAAGGGATGGAAAAGAAAGAATGAAAGAAAGAGGGAGGGAGGAAGGAGTAACATCAAAATCAACAGCTTCTCTTCCTCTCATTTTAGGTCAGAAAAAGTCTTCCCAACTTTACGAAAGGCATATTGAAAAAAAAAAAATCAGTAAATTCATGAACATGCAGTTATTACTTAGCAGATAAATTACATTTCTTCCGAAATGTTCCAAAAATGCATTCATTTTCAGAGTACATTACTTTCATAATACTGTGTGGAACATTAAATGAGAATTTCCCTGACTTGGCTACAGAGCACATTTTTATATTTCATAGTCTGACACAGAGCCCAGGGTAACTAATGAAAATCTTTTCAAAAAGTGACAATCTTGTCTAGCAGCCTCGCCTGTTGAAGAGATTGCAACATAAAACAGATGAGTGCCCTGCTTGACAGCTAATTGTGTCGGGCTTAATTACAACAAGCAGAATTTAATCGGCTGTGCAGTGCAGTTTTTTAGGATGGGGGAACCATCTGGAATGTACCTTGCTCCTAGGCTGATGGAGGGGCGGGCATCGCTGGATTTCAAAGACAGGGGAGCAACTGTGCGCAGATTTAAATGCAGAAGTAGTTCCTTCCTTAGTGTATTTCATTTGAGCTGTTTGATGAATTTCAGAGATATTTATGCAAACCCGCACGCTGTTGCCTTGTGAAGACAAGGTTTTGGAAACCTTCCCAGGCTCAATTTGATGAGCCTCGTTCCCCTCCGTGGCCCTGTGCTGTGGCCAGACCTCAGCACAGAGCTGTCAAGTTTCACATATTGAGTCACCCTCTCGGTCCCTTGCCTCGCAAGCTCCACTGCGACGCCTGCCTCTCTCCCTGCCCCTGCGATCCTCTGGCCGGCTCTGTCAGGTGGGGGACAGAGCTGCAGCCAAGGGAAAATGCTGCAAAACCACATTTCTCAGGGACAGCTTGGTGTCAGTGGTCTGTCCTGCTTTGCAGCCTGGCATGAGGGTCCCGCACACCAGAAAACCAGGAGCTGGCGAGCTCTATTGATATTGGCATGAAAATATTTGAAAGGGAAGTGCTCTACATCAGG
>NW_010145878.1:58374-81813 GCF_000699245.1 Pterocles gutturalis | reverse complement strand
TTGATAACAGATGAACTCCCTGAGACCTGCAGGCTAAAGGAGTCCTGCATTTCCCCCCCGGAACAGATTTAACACACTGCTATTAAAATAGCCCTTTTTCGTGTCAGAACAAGGAAGAATGAAACATGTATTTCAAAGCCTTGGAAACAATAAAAGGCTCTTGTTAGAGCAGGAATCCTCTGCTACGGCGTGTCTGGCAATAGCGGCGTGCCCACAGACCGGTCCCTGCAGGCAGGAACAGGGCTGCTCCTGTCCCGGGGAGCCTGGCAGCCGGAGCAGCGCTGCCCAGGAGCGAGGAGCAAGCAGGGCATGGCTCCAGGCTGCCCGCACTCACGCACAAAGCCATCAGTGCTGGTGCGGTGGGGACTGGGCTACAACTGCCCCAGCCTGTGGCGTGCCTGCATGGGCCAGGCAAAGAGTGAGTCACTGCAAACTTTCCAGACAAAGTCAGTGACAAAACACACCTCTGAGCCCCCTGTGTCTGCAGTGTGCGGGCAGGTTCCTCAGTTCAGGGGTGTTTTATCCAATAGCCTTTGCTGCTGGGTACGCAGCAGTACCTGTACCGAGCCCTCGGTGTCGATCTCTGCTGTTTTTATCCACCAAGAGTGGGCTGAGCAAGGCCTCTCCAGAGGGAGCCCCAGCAGGGAACTCTCAGGATCTCATATCCCACCTCACATCCTCTCCCAGGCCCGTGTGTTTAACCCACCGCCTTCCTCGCCTCGCCGTGGCTTGGCATCGCCTGCTGGGCCCTTCCCTTTGTGGCGTGCAGGGCTGGTTGCTATTCCTGGCCACAGGGCTCTAATCTGCTCCTCCAGTTCAGCTGCTTGTTTTGCCTTGGCTCCACTGTGAAGTTCCTTCACCTCATGCAGAGTTTTTCTTGGTGTAATTGAGTTGAGGCATCTTCCTCCTTTTTTTCTGTTCCCCTGTCCATTTTACCCAGACTCTTACAGTTTGATCTCGGCAAGGCTGCTGTGAGCTCCCTGCTGGGCTGATATTACTCTCCCATCTCCCGTCTCCTCCGGTGCTGATGGAGTCAGGGATGATCGCAGCGTGGTGTCAGAGCCGTGTTCATTCCTCCCCTTCCCTGACGCTGCATTTTTGCCCAGCAGCGTGGTCAGGGGATGGCCCCTCAGCACTGAGAAGAAGAGAGACTGCGGCATCTTGCACAGTGTGGGATTTTTGGGAGCTGTAGGACAGTCCAGGTGAGTCCTGTTCATTTGCAGTGCTAAATCCTCTCAAAGCCAAGCAGGCAGATGAGTAGCAATGTACTAGGACAGGCCCAACTCCACGAAAGCAGCGAAGCTTCTTCGAAGGGTGGATGTGACCCATGGGATGGAGCAGCCACCTTGAGAACGGCACACACAGCCCCGTTCAGGGTGAGGGCTGAGCCCAGCAACCTCCCTCTGGTGGTCTGAGTGACCAACAAAAGCAAAGCCCAGGGCTCTGAGCTCAGCAGGGGCTCATCCACAGACTCATGGCAGATCCAGGTGGGCTTCAGGCTGGTTTTTATGCCTGGGGTACTTGAGAGAGTCCTTAGGAAGGCAGAGGGAGCATGCTGCTGAGCTTGGGAAGTGGTTCCAGGCTCCCATAATTTTCTCACACCCACCCCAGCAAGTCTGCACCCCTCTCCCAGAGGCTGCTCTGGCTTTACCTGGAAGGAAACTGGGAGCAGAATTTATCCCAGGCAGTATGTTCCTTGGCCTTGCACCACATGCACGGAACTAGAGCCACTGTGCAGCCATCTCTTCGCCCTCCAGTGCTGCTCTGGGTCTGCTGAAGTGACTCCCAGCTCTGCCCAGGGTGTAGTACAGGGAACTGAAGCATGTGGTGGGGTGTCTGCGTGCATCGACAGCCTTTACAGCCTGTGTGCGAACAGGCAGCACAAGCCGCTGGTTACAGCGGGCCAGCAGCACCTGCAACTCTTGGGTTCATTCCCAGCCTTCTCCTACGACCTTGGGCAAATCGCTTGACCTTCTAGTTTTTTGCCCCTTTTGTCCAAATGAGACCATCTGTAGGAAAGCGCTCTGAGATCTCTAGAGAAGTAGCTCCGGCATCCCACACTCATTGCAAAACCTTCCTTCTGTTTCTTCCCCTCTCTCCTCTGTAATTTTCAAGCCAATAATCATTAGCCATCCCCCAAACGAGCTCCCCCCCATACCCTGGTAATTAGTATCTATTACGCCCATTTTACAACTGCAAAAACCAAGAGGCAAGGTCAGGCACTGGCAGACTGGAAGCCAGGGGCAGGGAGAGTTTGAGAACAGCCCATTTTCCGTACCAGCATCCCTGCTTTGACCACAAGACCTTGCTCCACTCAGAAAACCTATCAGGGAAAGGCAGGCGACAAGCATTGTCCGCAGCGCTAATCTTCAGAGGACCACATTAGTGCAATTTGATGTCAAGACGCCTTACCTATCATGAAGCAAAGAGTAAGATTAAAGGACTGGAGTTACAAGTGCCTTTTTGTTTGCACTAACCGGCTGAGTGTCTGCCTGGAAAACAGAGGCTCTCCATCTAAATTGCTGTCACGTTTGCCATACAGGAGTAGATTGGTCTCAGCACCCTTATTAAAAATACTACCAGCATTCGACAGCGGCTGCCTGAAACTCTGCAGCGCTCGGTAACGAGGTTGCAAAGTAGATGTTGAACACCAGATACTGATCACTGCTATCCTGGTGTAAATCTGAGGCGGCTTCCCCGATGCCAGTGGAATTAACTCCCAGATTTACAGCAGAACCCAGCGCTGGTGACCTGCCTGTGTTCCCCACGCTCTTCGCACCAACTCAGCTGCAGCATGTCCCCGGCAGAGCCACTGCGGAGCTGGGCAGAGCCGCACAGATTTGCACTGGATGACGCTGCCTCCAGTTTGCCACGCTAAAACTGAGATACACACTGGTGTAAAGGACAGCCAGAATACAGTCCTTTCAACTGTGACATATCTTGGTCAGGTATTACTGCAGAGCATCCCTGAAACAACTGGGGAGAAGAAAGGAGGAAGGCGGAAAAATACTAGACTAAAAAAAAAAAGGAGAAAAACAAACAAAAAAAAAAAGGATGAGGTAGGAGAAATGCAAAAAAAAAAAAAAAGGGTGAGGAGGAGTATGGGGCAGAGTGTTATCAAAGGCTTTCGTTGTGTGCTTAATGATGCTTTAATCCCATAATGACATGGAGGCGCACGAACATGAATATGGAAGGCAGGTACAGCCAGGATCAAACATGCTCGGGTTTTTTGTGTTTTCACCTGAAACACAGCCAAAACACACTGTCAAATAGCGTTTGCTACACTTGTCTCTCGCTGCCGCTATTCTGCCTGGCAGCTACAGCGCTCCAGCAAGAGGGTGAGGGAGGGAAAGGGACGGCAAACTTCCCTGGGGCAGAGAATAACAACCATAACATAGATCAGTGTCCTGAGACTGCCCAGCCTCGCTACTAGCAATAACAGCCCCGCAGATGGCAGTGGCAAGTTAAAATCCAGCCAGCTCAGCTCCCTGCCTCCATGGCAGCCTACGTGTCTCAGCAGAGACAGTTCCCCGAATATTGACAAAACCAACAAGCTCTACCTGGCCCGTGCCGGTTATCTTCTTGCTTCGAGGGAAATATTTCCTTTCCATTTCCTCTTCTTCCCCAGGCTCGCTCTAGAGGTGAGGTGAGGCTGTTATCAGAGCTGTGGTGCAGGGTGGCAATGGAAGAGGGGGACACGGGGCTGGGACAAGTGGAAACTTGGAGACATGGTGGCAATACTGGGGGGCCAGGGAGGAGCAGAGCGAGGTAGTGAGGGGAGCAGACGGAGGAGGATGCAGCTTAGCAGGGCAAGGGGAACATACCTTCTCCTTGGCACTCCTGCAAGCTCCTCTGGGAGCAGTGTAGATGAGAGGCCACTGCTTATCACCATGTATTTATTTGCATGGTGCCATGAGAGCACAGGGGACTTTAAAAGAGCAGGAAAATGGAGCCCTGGCCTTTAAGCACTTTGCAACTCAGCAAGGAGAGAGAAGATTAATATGAGCTGGTGCTTTGGAGGGCAGCAGGGAGACTAAGTGCAGGAGGGGGACTTATATCATCAAGGTATAGAAACAGGAGGTGAACACAGGGAACTTTGAGGGGCAGGAGCTACATATCCTACTTTAAGCAGCTGGATGTTGCATTGCAGTATCCTTTCTCACTTCTCCTCGCTCAAATTTCCAACAGGAAATAAAAGATAATCCCTGAGTCTAACTCCTGCAAATTCAGCGGGTGTACAGCTTCATCTGTGGCTGCTTGGACAAGAACAATCCACCAGCTTCCTCACAAAGCCCATTAAGCAGATCTGAACTCCTGCCTGACTTTAACCAGGTGAATTGATGTCCTCATGGGCTCTCTGCGAAGGGGAGCTGGCCTTCAGGTGGGCATGTCTGGATTCCTCCTGTTCCCAGACTGTGCTCTCTACAGTATCAAGACAGGTCCTTTGGCCATTTGCTCTTCTTCTGCAGCTTGGCCATTTCCACACCAAGTGTCTTTTTGACCTTCAGGAGTGCTCCGCATACAAAACATTCTGGGTTTAAATGAGGTAAAAGATTAAATATGTAAAGTGCGAGCTGACTCCAGGCTGCCAGAGCTGGGAAAGGAGCAAGGAGATACTAACACCCATCCATCACCCGTTGCTTTATTGTCAAAGTTGAGCAAAATTGCTCCAGTGAGTCTGCTGCTATGGGAGATCTGATGAAGTGCTGGGAAATCCTGACCATGGTGCTACGGCTGAGCTCTCCCTCCTCCCAGCCTTGATGCAGCAGGTGAAGATGGCTCCTTTGAAAGGCCCTTTTACTCCCTTGCTCTTCCCTCCCATACTTTTTTGTCATCTGCTTCTCCTCTCCCTCTTGCTGATGAACGATGGATCTGTCGTCTTCACGTTTCCAGGGTAACGAAAAGAAGTTTCCCTCCAGCCCAGAGGAAGAGCAAACCCATTCTGCTGGAAAATTCAAAGCAAGGATTAAAATTTATAAAACAGCACACGACCTAGTGCAGCATCTCCTGTTCATGCCAATTCATCCAAATCACCGGATACAAGCAGCAAAGCTGGGGCCACCTGCCCAGGATTATTCAGTGGGTCTCTTGGGGCAGCGGAGAGGCAGCAGTCACCGGCAGTGGACACAGAGTTCTGTTTGCGGAGGCCACTAGCCGCCAGTGGGTCCCATGGCTACTTCTAAATCAGTCTGTGCTCCTTTGACTAATGATGCTGGTGGATCCAGACATGATCTGGAGAACGGGGAAGAGAGCAGCTTTGTTTCTAACGATGATTCTGGATCTCCCAGTCAGTCTGCTTGATCCTGTCCTGTCTAATCTGGCAGCACTAAAGAGAAGAGGCAGCAAGGAAGAATAAGCAGGACAACTTACGCCCAAGTAAGAGTTTAAGTATGCTTTAAGCAGGACGTGGTCTGGGTCAATCGGTTTGCCAAGAACCCCGTACAACAAAGCTAATGATCTCCTGAGGCACCAGCTGGATACATGATGATCTGGAGCAAATGACTTCGCAAGACTTAAAGGGTAACAATTTATGCACTTAATATTTCAGGCCATCAAACATATTTCTTCCTGAATGAAGACTCTGGGAATTAAGTACCTAAGTTCCTCTCTGGAACTGATTTCAAGGCATCCCAGCCTTTAAGCACCTAAATTTCTCAGGCGCTCTCGTTATGCCTCCCACCAAACCACACTCCCTGACCGTGAAGGGTTTACATCCCAGCGATAAGACAAGAGCCAATAGTTTGATGCCAACAGATGGAAGCAATAAGCAAGTACAGTGACTGTAACAGAAATAATAAACAACCACAGGTAGAACATTTTATTCTACGCTAGCCAAGGAAAGTCCATTAATTCTCATCTGGAAATCCCTGTAACATTTGCAGCGAGGACCTGCCATGGTTGTGCATGCTGCTGCCCCGCAGCACACATTTGCCTTGGTAATGTGGGCCATCACCCAGTGAATTCTGCTGTTTTCTCCTGCCGGCTTATTTCCACGTTGCCCAGGGAAGCAGAATATGTTGATCAGTCAGAGCTGAGCCAGACACGGGTGAGGGTTGGGCAGGATGGGAGGGAAGGAGCCTTGCACCTCGCAGAGGGGTCCCTCTCATCCCGTGGACCGGGCTGGGTGAGATGTCATGTTTATAACACCAGGAGTTACGCATGAGGCGATCCCAAAGCATAATTACTAATAAATGTTTAATTAATAGCTTATGAATGTGTTGATAAGTTCATTAAAATGATGCATGGGCACATGAATATTCCAGAGCAGGCAGGAGTCAGGGAAGTTACTGCAGGAAGGTGTGTTAACAAGGTGATTACAGGGTTTACACGTGGAGTCTGCAAGTGCTCAGCTCACTCCTCTTGCATGAGAAGTTTATGGCCCACTAGGACTGAATGATCTCATTACAACCTCCTCTTTGCAAACTTCTCGCACTTTTCCTCTTTAATATAAACAAATGGTTTTCCGGTTAACAATAATATCCAGCAGTGTGGACCAAAGCAAATGAGTTAACTGCTTGAAGAAGCTTTAGCTGCATTTCCATCCATTGGAATGATTGCTTCTGGAAAAACAAACATGAAAACCTCCAACAACAACAAGCAAGATACCCAAAGGGTCAACTCCAGCAGCTGCTGGTGTGGAGCAGGGATATGAATAAAACCAAGCACTGAGCGATTTTGTCTGCCTGGGCTCTTCCCCTCTTTTTTTTTAGCTCCAGAAAACTAAAGCTGAAGAGCTCTGCAAGCAGTTGTCCATTGCACCCCGACTCTAGGAAACACCTTGGGCCACAGCCCTTGTGCTAGCACTTGCCCTTCTTTCCCCCCCCCCTTTCTTTTTTCATCTCAGTATAGACAGGCAGGCTGGGACAGAGGCAGAGTTCCGAACAAATTCAAACGCTGCCTGATTTTGAAGCCTAGAGGAAGCACGTTTTGTTTTTTGGCATTGCTGCACAAGCTGTTTTTGGCTGAGAGATTGAAGAGGGAAGCCAGGGTAGCAGAAGAGCTGCTCTATCTAATCTCATCTTCTTGAACCAATAATCTCCCTAGCTGTTCATGCTTTTAGATCTGTTCTATATTCTCACTAATCTATTTTACCGGTGCCTCATCCATTCTGGATCCCTCCTCATCTGTTCTAATGATTTATAATCCGTATCGGATTCTGAGAACAAGTTTTAAAAGGCTCTTGTGAGGAGACTAAGCTTTGCTATAAGTTTCAGTCTGTGCGAGTTAGATGCCCAGATATGAGTCAAAAACATTGCAGCTGCTCCTGAAGTGCTTGGGAAATTTCTCTTTTTGTCTCCTGCACCCCGAGTCCATTCTAGCTGGATTTAGGTGACTTTACACCCAGGTGTAACCTGGTAGCCTTGCCTGGAGTGGCAGCAGGGAATGACGATACAGCATCATCAGCAGCATAGGAGAGATGAAATGTGGTGTTTGTGGCATTTACAAAGACAAGACTACAGTGGTGACTTTTTGGTCCTTCCACAGTACAACTGAAAGAGGGAAGCACAAAGATGCTGATCTTTGCAGGTGCCAAAATTATCAAGCTGCCTAAGAGGTGTTTCCAAACTGCCCATGAGTTGAAACAACCAACCCCTAGTCCTCTCATCGTGTGCTGCTGACTACTGTGGGAACTTTACTCAGGGCTATCAAAAGTCACTGTGAAGAATAATAAAAAATGCAGCTTGTGACCAAGACAGCTCCAATTATTTAACAACCCAATCTGGAAGAATTCCACCCCTGCTACCCAGGATGGACAGCCGGTGATGTCCTGCTCATGTGAGCACCCAGAGATACCCGGACACGGCGTGGGGTCTCCCCCACCCACGCGACAGGCGCACGGTGTGTCCACACCATCTGCTCAGTGCCCGACCCACCTCCCACACAGCCAAGGCAGGAGCACCCGCGTGCCGAGCGTCCTCAGGGGGCTCCACAGCTTCCAGATCCCAACCCACAGCCAGTTTCCCTCTATGTACCCATCTCTGGACCTCCTCATCCCAAGCTGGGCGTGATCACAACCTCCCAGCACCTGTGTTAATGGCCCTGCCCAGTGAAACAGCTCTGGCATCACCAACACACCCATTGGCTTAATTCTCACTTTTCCTATGTGCCACCTTTCAGGTGCTTTGAATGTGAAAAGCATCTAAGCACGAAGTATCTCTCCTCTTAACATGGTACATCTTGACCTGCAAAGGATGCTTTGGCTCATATTTTGTGCAGACAGAAGGAAAAAAAAGTCAGTCTCGTTGTTAAATAAATAAAACTAGTGACTTACTCGGGAAAAACCTCTAATGAGGTCGTAAGGGGTGAAATGCCACCACTGCAACTGGTGATCTTTTCTCATCTCCAAAACAACATTTGCTAGATATAGACATACACCACTGGTTGTTTATAAAGTGATCGAGGATTTTTGCTTACAGAGAGATCCTAGTTTCCGACTTTTGGTACTGCTCACAACCTCATTCTAACATTGACTCGCAGATAATGATTTGCAGCCTTGCAAGGGGTTTCACGGAAAGTTTCTGAGAAAGAAAGAGTCTCTTCTGAAGCCACAGAACAGGAGGTTGGAAACATTTAATTTGCTAACAGCAGTCAGCAAGAAGGTTTTGCAGCTTGGTAAAGAAGCAATAAAAAGCCCATGGCCAAACCTGCTTTGCCCTAAGAAAAGCGAGCACGGGCAGCAGGTGAAATGCTGCCGAGGAGCAGCTCCAGAGCGCGAGGACCAGACGACCCAACGCCTCTGAGCAGATCGCACCGGGCACAGCCCCAGCACACATCCACCCCCCTGGGCAGTGCAGCCACAGGGGATGACCTTCCAGCTCTGAGAGGGGCAGACACGTCGGCCTGGCCCGCGTCTCAGTGCCAGCACTAATCACCACCAGGACCAAACAACAAACCGCTCAGCTTGATAGGTCTGACCAGCACAGGCTGGGTACTGTTCCTAAACCTGTGTTCCTTCCCTAGGGGCTGATCCTTCCTCTCACTTGGCTTTTCCAGTCCAGAGCACCAGCTCCACGGGTCACTCCAGGTGGGTGCCCACACTGGTTTCATACCCATCGCCTGATGCACACATATCCCCCCGCCCCGAATCATCTCAGCATCTCTTTGCCTTTCACCTCAGTCACGTTGTACATGGGCAGGGGGTTAACCCATCGGCCGTCAGTGAAACAGCAACATCTCCCTCCTTGACATTCAGGCAACTGAAAAGCTCCTTGTAGGGTCAAGCACAGTGGCTTTTAAATAATGCATTGTGTCTGTTATTGTGTTGGCATTTAAGTGCTGGCTGAGAGAAAGAAAGCAACTGGGGTCCCAGTGCTCCGTGTTCTTTATAACAAAAAAGCTCGCACCCCCACCCCCAGCTAAACCCCTTCCACCCTCGAGATCACTCTCAGATTCTTCATCCCTGTTTGCACAGACCCAATCCCGCACTGGAGCGTGGCATCAACCTAAGGACTAAACAGCACGGCTCAGGGGAGCAAGGAAACTGCCAAAGAACGAGGGGAGAAAGCGGGGAGATGATTTTTCACCCTCCTGACACAAGTGGACTGAAAGCACCACGTGCAGATGTGAATGAGCTGGGGACGTGTGTAACGCAGACAGCCAAAGCGCCTCGCTGGGCTGCACCAGTCCCCCCTTACACCCGAGAGAAACACCAGTGATCCTGTGCAACGCACTTGATGTGCCTCTGGATTAGTGTGCGGCAATAAATGGAGGCGGATTTTTGAGGAAGCTACTGGTCTGCAACACACACCTTTGCTGCAATATCACCCGAGGGCTGGCTAGGGCTTCGTCATATACAATAGGTAACCACGCAAACATCAGTGGATCTGCTCCAGATTTACACCATGACAGGAAGAGAATTTTGGCCCAGATCATTTGTGTGGGGTTTTGCTTTTCTTTTTTTTTTTCCTTCCCAAAAGCAATTAATTAGCCTCGGTTTACAGCAACTTCCCTTCCAGCAAAAATCAGGCCTGGCTGCGATAGCAGCCCTAATTGCCATGTCAGATAGTTCAGAGCCCCATTCACTGCACAGCACCATCAGCTATTGTTATAAATTAATAAAGCCTGGACATGTTCCGTATTTAAGAATGAAAGCACAGAGAGAGGGAGTGTGATGGAGCCTTAAAGAGACAGGAGATCTGAGAGCTCCTGACAAGACCCTGAGCCTCTGATCTCCTTGCCTGCTTTCCAAAAACAACAACGAAATGAGGGTCTGGAGGTATTTCTAAATGCAGCTGCCTAAAAACACACCCATTCAGAATCACAGGGTATTTTTAGACTGTAAAAGAGAGCAGATATAAATATGTCTTCATTCGGGCTGCAATCCAATTGGTGTAATCGGTTACATCACTGATAGCTCTGATGCATGCTATACAAACACAGCTTTTATTACAGAGCCAGCACGCAAAGCATATATGTGTGTGCGTGCCTGAGATATAGATATGTTTTTATATATTTGAACATAAGATATATATTTATACACAGGCATAGACACACGCACCCCTCCCTTTTCTACTAAAAAAAAAATGCTGCCTGAATCACTTTCACAAATAAGACAAACCCCATATTTTGCTGGCAAAACGATTACGGCTGTCAGATCTGATGGACGCAGTGTCTGTAATGAATTATTCATGGAGGCTAATTATAAGCTGGCAGACTTCTGGCGTTGTGGCACAAACGGGCTGGAGATCCCGGTTATCTGTAACTGATCTGCTCCTCCCCAGTCCCTGAGGCACCAGTGCAGAGGGACACGGCTACCATTCACTGTTGCACAAACTGATGCACTCTGTATGAAAGGAGTTAGGTGGGGCCTCAGTCCTGCTCCCAGGAAGCTCTGCATGGTCCAGCAGAACCCTGAAAGTGACCCCAAAAGCCACAAAGGCTGTGAGCTCCAAACTGCCATCCCAGTCCCTAAGGATTTGATAAGAGTAATTGTTACGTGAAACAGCTGCGTGGGGTCTGCCCGCTGCTCCGCAAGTCCAGCAGTGGAAAAAGCTGATGTCCAAGGAAAGAGAGGAAAATTGGGGACAGCAGTTCAAAGCCATAGCCTGGGCCACCTCTTCTAATCCCTACTGCTTCCTCCATCTCTCCTGCCTTTCTTCTTCGTGATTCCCAATAGCAAGAAATAAGGTGACTGCTCCCTTCCCCTCTGCTGACTACGATAGAGCCCCTGTGGCTGCCGATAACGAGTCTCTAATAACCAGCAATGAAGAGTGGATTTTTTCAGACCAGCAGTGGATGAGCTCGCAGGGTACAAGAGGCCCTGACCCAGCCCTTGTTCATCCACTGCTGTTTGGAAAGGTTCTGAGGCACGAACCGAGCCTCTGCCAAGGCCCACAGGCACAGGCGTGAACCGAAACCTGCCTGTAAGCCCCGTGCAGAATCACCATCCTGCTGTGAAAAGGTGAGGAAGAGGAGGGCTATGTGGAACGACAGCAACCAGTTGCACTGGCCTAACTGGGAAGCAGAGGCACCGCACCAGTCCAGCCTGAGCGTGTGGCTGGACTGGATGTGGGAGATGCAGTGTTACCTGCTGTGGGTTTTCCAGGCAGCACTTCTGGTGTCTGTCCCTCCTCAGCACTTTACTGAAAGCCTGCTGGAAGGGTTTGTAGCTCTGGTTTAAAGCAGTTTGCTTTCTTTGAGGCTTTGGGGACTTCCCAGGACTCTTCTTCACCCATCAGTCACTGGCTGGAGACAAAGCCTTAGAGGCACAACCAAAGGTCAAAAGAAGTTCCCTGTTCAAAGTCTTCTCCTCAGCAGGAGTTAAATACAGCATCAAACTCCACCACCAAGCACGATGCCTCTCCAAGGCTCTGTTTCTGTGGCTGGAGCTCACCTCTGTGTAAACCAGAGACCAAAACTCCCAGGCTTTGACTGGAGGTTTCAGACAAACTGCCAGGCTCTGCCTCACACCTTAACCTGGGCTAAGGACAGCACAGAGTGAGGATGGGAAGATTAGAAAATCCATGATCGCAAATTCTGTGTCTCAGAGAAACATCCAGGGAAAATTTATTTCTGCTTCTCCAACCCCTTAATCTTCTACCCAGTAATAAAAGACTTAATGCTGCTAGCACTGGACACCTGAAGGAGGAGGTTCAAGGCTTATGGGTTCAAATACTCCAAATAATTTGGAACTTCAGTGGATTTTTCATTACAGCCCAACGCAGCCAGTTACTAAAGGTAAAAACAGAGACGCCTCAAAGAAAATGAAACCCCTGTTTGAGCCCCTGCCTAACCCTGGCTCCCCTGGTAGCCCCAATTCCCATTGAAATCAAGCTCTCCTGGGAGACCATCAGCACCTGAAACACAGCGCTGGTTTCTCACTGGCCTGTGGGGCCACGCATGCTGTGTGTGCAACCACTGGACTGGTGCGATGCCAAAATCCCCCGCGTGCTGAGAACACCTGAGGCAGAGCAGATAATCTCATCACACATCCATCCTTGTCCCAGCTCCCCTCAAAATAAAAGGGCAGGTTATGAGCAAGAGAATGAATGTCCCTAATAAGGCCAGGGCTGGTAAATAACATTATGCCTGTGTTTGCTCCAAAACCATTCACAGTCCTCCAAGCAGAGAGGTAACAGGAATTGTGCAGCAATAACAGATTGTCAACTGTTGGGAGCTTTCAAAGTTTGTCTCTTCTCTCAATGCATGCTATAAAAATTACCCCCCCGAGTCTTTCTCTTTCCTTTTCCTCTTGACATACTGTAGACATAAACTCTCTCCCTGCAAGGAAATTTCTTCTTCCGTGAGTTCCAAGCTCAGTGACATTCTTCATGGTGCCCCGGAGCCCAGGGCCTCGGTGTGCGTCTGTCTCTTTGGTGTGAATTTAAAGATCAAGAGTCATTCATTTACAAAAACACTGAGGACACGTTTTCTCCTTCTTGCCTGAGTCTCTTCCTAAGTCTAAAGAAAGGGGGAGCTTCTCGGAACAAGAGCATGCACGCTCAGGCAGTGGGAATAGTGTGCACGTCGAGATAATTGCGATGCAGAGAAGACAGACACGGCTGATGATGTAAAATCCCCTTTGTCTATAAGCTGCCTTCCCCGCTCTACGTTCCCGCTGCAGTTTTAATGTTTTGTTTCAACCTTTGGATTGTATTAAAATATTAATGCTACCGTTTTATTATAATTTTATATTCCATGATTAATATTTTAATACAATCAAAAGCCCAAATGAAATCTTTCAGTGTTATCAGGTGAAATGATTATGCACAATTGAAACAAAACAATCCACCAAAGCCAGGAAGATGTTTTCCTGGAATTTTCTTTCCCTGGATATTTATCAAAAGTCATCTTTTTGTTCTGATGGGAGGACAGCCTTCCCCCTCCAAAATATTAGGAATTCAATTGAACTGAACCAAACATCCCTGATGGGGCTTAAGATTTACCTTCTGGCTATGAGATACGATGTACCTCCGAGGGCTGGAAGGAGTGGGGATGTCCCCGTAAGGTACTAACTGAAGACATGAGACACAAGGAGACACAGCCCTGCCACATGCCATCCCAGCATGTACCGTCCCATGGTGCTGAGTCTGCTTTTCTGCCTTCCCAAAGTGTCACGGTGACACAGTCAAGACTGCTGCGTTGCTCTGCTGTGACAGTGACGGGGACCAGAGGAGCCCCTAAATGAAGACCCCAGGGACTCTGTGCTGAGATCCCCGCTGGGTGCCATGTGCCTGTGATAGCCCCTCTGTTTTACGGCACAAGAAAGCTGCTAACACTTCCAAACAATTTTTCAATTTGAGGCAGATTAAGAGCAAAATTCTAGTGGGACTAATAGTGTGTAATCTTCTTTACATTTCTCCTCTTGCTTTATGAAGAACAGTTCCCTGCAATGGCGTATTTCACACTCCGATGCTGATATTTCAATTTCCTGCTTAAGTTACAATAATAACTGCCCACACCGCTGATGCTCCCGTGAAGAATAATTTATGTTGATTGACGTTCTTTAATTCCCTTTGGATGCAGCTAATGATTAAGAGATGCCAGGAAATTTAAAAGCATGTCCTACCTGCGGACTCCTCTAAGCTCCTTCGGAAGGCTTTGAAAAGCTTCCAGTTTCAAGCACAAAACACTGCTACTGATCTTTAAGCACCTTCCTTGTCTTCCCTCTCTTCCTCCCCCACTTCTTCCTCACCCCACAGAAAGACAGAATTAAATTACTGAGCTCAATCAAAGCCGAGGGAATTGAGTTCACAGCAGCAGAGCAACGCTGGGAGGACATTTGCCTTCCTGCAGCTCGGGGCAGAGCAGCTGGCTGCAGAACACTCTGCCTGCGTTCCCAAACAGGTCTTTAGGACAAAAGCCCATGACTGGGGTTTGTATCGATTTTGGGGACCACTGGAACGGATTTCAAGACCCTGTTGGGCAACTGCATCCTTGTGTAAATCAGGACCCGTTGGACAACAGAGTGACATGAATTAGATGTTTGCAGAAGGGAGCAGAAGCACCGAGCCTGGGGCAGCAGCAGTTCTGCGAGGATGTGCCCTGGAGCCGCCCCCCACGCACCCAGTCCTGCCAGACAACTTCAGCTACTGGGGACGACTGCTGCTGAGGAAATGCTACAGAATCAGGCATCCGGGTGTGAAACCAGCCTGCAAACGTGCTCCAAAACCTGTCCCTGCACTGACACTCTCAAGACAACTTTGCTGACATCCTTATGTGATCAGACAGGAGAAAACGTGCCCTTCTTCCCCTGCCCGCACGCACGCACGCCTTCCCCAGCAGGCACAGACCAGCGCTCCCCTCGCACACCTTTGCCCCTGCCATGAAGAAATAATTTATATTGACTCCTTTTGCCAAAACAGTCAACATTTTGCTTGTATTTGGCAAAGCAGCTGTTTTCCTATCTTCTGCGGACAGGAACTGCGTCTCCGTGAGGAGGATTTGCCTGTATGGCAAGGATTTACTCTTATTCCAAAACAAATTCAGCTCCACAGGCTGCTAATCCAGCATATCTACAGCAGAATAATTCATCCAGGACAACCATGTGAGAGGATTTCTCTCTGTGCACAAAATCTTGTAGGCAGTTTGCAGGCTGTAAGTGAAGAGGAAAAGGGAAATCGGTCCTTGGAGCCCCCCGAATTTTCGCAGATTCCCCCAGGAGTTGCAACAGGGCTGCTGAAACTCAGAGGGTTAAAAAATCAACCCCAAGCAAGGGAAGACTGAACATCGTTTCAAAATGCTGAGAAATCTTCTCATCAAAATAATGTCAGAGCCTGTCACGGCGGAGGGAAAACAAACGCGCGATACATGATGGTTCTGCATGAAATGTAAAACGCTGTTTAGTTAAAACAAAACTCTTTCAAAGCACCCGAATGGGGAAGGGGGCAGGGGGGGGGAAGAGGTAAAGGCAGAAAGCACTCCACTCTCTAAGCTTAAAAGATATTTAAACGGTGAAACCTGTTGAGGCGTGCACAGCCCTGTCTCTGTTTGCAGCACGCGCTGCGCGACACCCACGGTGCAGCGAGCGGTAATTACTGTCACTCAAGGGGATGGAAGCACTTTTGCCCAGAGCTCGCCGGCCAGCCGCTCGCTTCAAGGCTCCCCCTTCCCCTGCCATAGCAGCCACGGGACCATGAGAGTGGAGGGGAGAGGCTTTTTTAACCCAGAAAAGGAGCATGTATTTCATATATGTGCTCAATAAACAACCAGCCAGAAGAAGAAAGGATGAAGATGTGGTGCCGAACAAGACTGCGATGAACGGTTGCCAATAAGGTGCTGGATCCCTGCAAGAGCAGTTCCTGCCCCAAGATATTTTATCTTTCCCACGGGCCTTGTTTCGCATGCCAGGAAGCAAAATGTTTTCTATAGGGATGCACTGATATTGCTGCAGAAAGTCAGGGTTTGGAACATGGATTTCAGCATCCCAATGCATGGCTGCACCCTTGACACAACACTGCTCTGGCCGTGCGCCCTGCTCTCCAGAAAACCTTTCGTAGACCTGCCTCTGAAGCCCAAGAGAATTCGACAGAAGGGATGCAGGCAGCAGAACTGCAGTCAATAGAAAGGGTGCTGCAAGCTTTGGGGCTTTGCTGTCAGCTCCTCCAGCTGCTGCGAAGGAGAACAGGACTCTTGCTTGTGCCTCTTACCCTGTCCATACACAGTCAGATCAATGCAGTCTCCCTCTGTGAAACAGATCCTTTAAACATGTAATAGTTAATAATAACTGACAAAAAGGACACCAACTTGGAAGACAATGACAGAAACCACAGTTAAGGCAAGAAAAAAGATCCATTTAAAACTGCAGAAGATCAGCATACCTGCAGAAAGAGACTTTCATGGACATGTCTTTAATCTTTCCCGCTTCCAGCCCTTAATAGCAGGACCCGATTCGAAGACTTGGTGATTGATTTCCAACCCAGACGCAAAGTGACAGGCTCATTTTCGAGTATTGCACAGCTATAATTCCGTGTTTTATTTGTTATTATTTTAACCTGCTGATGGAGTGGGGCTGTATTCAAGGTAGCGGGTAACAACTCTGGCTCGAGGCATTATTTAGAGTCAGGTGTTTAAAGCCAGAGCCTCGTGCCTCTTGGTATTTATGAAGAAGATGTGCCTGTAGCTGCAGCCCTCGTATCTTATTTGTTTGTTGTTCAAACAAAGGATCAGGAAATTGGATGCTGTTTCTAGCAAGTGATATCATCTCAACCGTTAAGGGAAGGCCACTGGTCTTTACATGTTTCTCCAGCAGAGCAATGAGGAGAGTTGTCTCCAATTCAAGGTGAATGAGTCACCTTGGAAAGCGTTTCGTCTCTGCAAACAGGGAAAGGCCCCGCTCCATAAACCCAGCGACAGAACACGCTCTCAAATAGGGCTGAGCAGCATCCTCAGGTTGTGGGGCCCAACCCTCCTACCTGTCACTGAAGCTTGTCTTCTAATTTGTGGGAATTTTTCCTCATTTCTTGCCTTAATTTCCCCTCTTCTAATTTAAGATCAGATTAAGGAATCTTGCCTTGGAGAACAGTGCACAGCATTTTTCTTACTCAGAATAAGGTTGTTGGAAGAAAAATCTTCCAGCCAGATCCAGCGAGAGCCCTCATCCCACTGGAGACCAGTATGAAAAATCCTGCTGTGACTGTCAGGGCTTTTGTGGGATTAGGGTGTGTTTATGCAGCCAGAGCAGAGTCACGCTGGGTCTCCCCCTTTTCTAGGCCAGAGAAGTGCCTCAGCCCCAATCTGGCAGCTCTGAAGCTACGCCTGAGTGGTTTTAAACCTCAGCTAACTTATCTTGCCTTGCAGCATGGCTGCACAAAGGCGATGGTGCACAACTTGCTGCACTCTATGAACTTGCCTGTGAGCTCCTAAATCACTCTGGCAGCTTGGAAAAGTTCATTTAGCCTGAGAAACAGAGCCTGCTGCTGCAGCAGAAGCCAAGGAAGAGACTGTTTGCTCAAGCTCTGAAGTTTAACCTCTGCCATCCTTCCGTGCAGCAGACAGCACTGGCATTTGTGGTCACAACAAAACGAGCTGTGAGCGGTGATTTCTGGATGCTGCCCAGATACCCCTGAGACAGGCACAAAACAGAATTTCTTCACACAGACAGTTTATTCTGGGATGTTGAATGTCACTACGAAGTCTTCGGCACTGTTACTCCAGTTTCTCATTAATTGTGTAGAAGACCAAACTCTCTCTACTCACAGAAAGCTACGAGCTCTGTAGGGCTTTGCAGCAAGAGCCAACAGACTTCAGCCCTGTGGATTAAGCGAAGGCAATTTGAAGCTGATCCAGTGTTACCTGTCTCTTAAAGATATCTCATTTTCCAGTTGTTCTCACTAAAACTGGGTCAGCAAGTGCCTGGCATGCCAGGAGCCCCCACCAAAAGCAATATGAAGACCCTGAGTCCTGTCCCATGACTCAGTGGATGTGCAAAGCACAGGACCACAGCCCTGGCCATGCGCTGGGCACCCCGAGCGCTGCTGTGACGCACAGCACACACAGTGAGAGACATGCAACTACTCTGCAACCTGCCAGTTTGCCAATCCAAGAATGAAAGGGGACGAATTAAATATATATCCCACCCAAGCTGCTACCAGTTCTGTTTTGCCAGGCTGTTATTCATAAAAACAATCTCCGGTGCCAGCTCTGGTTCCCAGCCAGGGCTGCAAACTAATGAAATTGCCTTTTACATCAAGCATGCGAACAAACCTCCTCTGACTGCAGGAGTGGGCCAAACTCCTCACTGTCATCCTTCTGGGGGTGGTGGCAGCCAGGTCCTTATGGGCTTGACAGCAAATGGGACACTGAATTGAGGGCAGAACTAAAATTGCTGGAGCAGCTCGGAATCTTTTCCAAAGCGAAGACTGCAATGAGGTTCGGGAGGGAGCCAGCATCTCCCTCGATGCCCTGCAGCCGTTCAGCTGCCCTGGAGGAGGTGAAGACAGGGGAGAAGCAGGAATTAGTTAAGTGCTTAGAAGAGGAGTTCTTAGAAAAAAAGACAGCCATCCTTGGAGAACAGTAACCCCTGCCCCTACACAAAGGCATTTGGATCTGTTCTGTTCTCAGTGGGTTTTCTCCAGCCCTCAGCCCCACTACCTTCCCAGCAACATCACCTGGTGCATTCAGAGACATGTCTCAGGTTAACATGAGCGTTAACAAGTGAGTGGGTGTAGGGTGAAAGCTCTGCTACCCCTCTGATATCCCTTCATATCAGCATATAAGTAAAGAGTGCTCCAGAAGGGGAATCAGATTAACAAACCCAATAGTTTACAGCCATCACTCCCTATATCCAGTAACCTCCCTCCCTGCAGCAGGCAGAGATTTAACAGCGAGGAGAGGAGAGGGTGGCTGGGCCATCTGGGGCTGGTGTTCTCCCTGTGCATTACCGATGTTCCTGGTTCTAACGTGCAGAACTGGCTGCACAGCTGCCTGCCCGCGGGGTGGCTGCAGCTGGCCCTGCTTACAGAGCCCATCTGCCGCCTAGCCCTCGTGCTGCACCCCCCTCCTAGGTGCTAGCTGTGACCCTAACACATCGTGGCTGTCCCAAGCTATAACCCTAACACATCGTGGCTGTCCCAAGCCCAGAGACCAGGCAGGTACCCACAAGAAGCAGAAGATTTTCCTAGAACAGAGAGGAAAATCCTCCCACGGCACGATCATGAGAGCTGAGGCACTTCAGTCCTATTGCGGATTACTAAAAGGATGTGCTGAGGCTAAATTTTGAAGTACTGTGTCCTTCAGTGGATCAAAACCACAACCTGCCTGTGCTTCAGCTTCCCACTGTAGAGAGAAAAGAAATGACAGTTCTTAGCGCTGGGAGGATAAGTCTGTTAAACCTGAGAGGTGTTCATCTACCGCAGTGATGGGACTAACAGAGGGGCAAAACGGCAGAAGGGAAGCAGGGACTGATGCTGATGTGACCGAGATGCAGCTAACCATCAGAGTCAGGCACTGCATCCTCCCCCCAGCCTGGAAATCTCAGAGCCACACGCAATTAAACTTGATGCAGAGCGGCACAGCACACCCAGCTTGCATCTTCCGCTCAGCCGCCTTCTTTTCCCTGTGCAAAGCTGCTCTCAGCCTTTTTTTTTTTTCCCCACCAAACGCGGCCCTCTTGTGTTCACAAGAGAAATCGGGAGAAACCAGTAACAACTACTCTTAAATACAAGAGGGTTATTAGAAAAGTGGCTTTTCCACACCCTAAACTCCATTCGCACAGCTCCAGGAGCAACAAGCACCATCCTACAAGCATCTATCTGCCCCAAATCCCTCAAGAGCGGGGCTGAATATCACCTCGAGCATCACGAAGATTTCTGCCTTCCCTCCCACTCCCACCTCCCTCTGGTTTGGAGACAAAGACTCCTGAGAGGTTTGCAGATCTAAACATGCAGCGCTTGGAAGAAATCTAACCCAAGTGCTATTATCTGAAGGGTGGAGAGGAAGACCAGCAGTGAAGAATACAGATCAGTCTGGCGTCACTCTGTGTGTGTGTACACACGTGTATATGTATGGCCACACGCACACACAGAGGGAGTCTGCAGCACTGGGATGTACAGAAATGAAACCAGCAGCCGTTTATATTAGAGTTTCCATAGAGACCAAGTTTTGAAAGAATTAAGGTGGAACGATTATGTATGTTCTGAAGGGCTTGAGATAAAAATAACCTTGCTAAGCGTTGCATGGACTAATTAGATGATGATCCTTGACTTCAAGCTCTCCTTGGTGATACAGTCAGCCTGGGCTTGTCTGCATGCTACTGGTCCCTGCTAATGTGCAATGGAGAACGAAGCCCCCGAAGCAACCGCAGTGATCCAGAGCCCCGATGCCCATCGCCCTGGAGGCTGTTACACTCTTCAAAGGATCATCGCCCGTTACCGCTCAGCTAGCTCAGGCAGAAGCAACGTGCGCTCCAGCCCTTCCGCTGTCAGACCTGCTGTCACCAACATCCAGGTGAAACACGCTGGGTCACAACAGCGGGCTTTTGCTGTGGTTTTGCAAAAGAAAGAAAGAAGCAGCAAGGTAAGGAGGGGTCCAGTGATGAGCACTGGTAGATTTCCACCAGCCACAGCAAGGAAAGACCGCACCAGAGGTAAAAAAATTCACTGAAATGACCCCAAAAAACATCTCCCTGATCGCAGCACATGCTCTCCAGCCTCAGACAAGGCTCGCTGACCTCCCATGATTTTCAGGAGCTCCAAGGGGTACCAGGGAATGTCACACACAGGGCGGAAAGAGGGACAGGGGGGACACGGTTAGTTTGATCCTTACTAGCCTCTATGAGAAATGCCCCAACATTGATCTGGCACTGCCTCATACCCAGCTACAAACAACACAACAAAGTACAACGAAAGGGAAGACCTAAGCCAAAGAAAGAACGGGAGGATCTCTGACAGCATCTCCCACTCTGTTACTATAGAACAACTGCTCAAACCTTTAATATCCTTAGAGACCGGGTGCTTTTTTCCTGCTTATTGTAAAAAAATGCAGTTTGGGTGGCAGGTCAGCAAAAACTGCTCACATACTTGGGTCAAAATGGTGGTATGGAAAAAATCCTCTTTTGAAGAAGCCAGAACAAAATCTGAATGCTTCATTTTGGGAAAAAAGAAAAAAAAAAAGGTATTTTGTTTAGAACTTCAATAACAGGGTAAAGGCATCCAAGAAAGCAACAGAGAGTTTTGCTTTGGTGTGGAACAAACACAACTCTTCGAGACAAATTACTTCTAATTGGCAAGGGATTATGGAAAAATTCAGTTTCAGGTGGCCTCCCCCAAAATACATCCCTCTCCAGTTTCCTCCAGTTAAAGCCATGAAACAAATTAGAAATTTCTCAGCTGTAGTCCTTAGCCAGAAGAGCAATTTCCATGCTGCCCTCAGCCCAGCTGTCTCACAGTCTGGCTATCTAACAAGCCGCAGTGACTCCCAATATATTTTTCCTAAAGCAAATTCCTAATGATGGTTATGAAAACCTCCTTATGGTTTCCCAGCTGATGCAAAAGTACCATACAGTAACAGGCCATGATTCACACACAAACATTTCTAAAAGCAGCCTCTGATTTTTGGTGCTGTG
The DNA here is from genome assembly GCF_000699245.1 of Pterocles gutturalis. Lineage (NCBI taxonomy): Eukaryota > Metazoa > Chordata > Aves > Pterocliformes > Pteroclidae > Pterocles > Pterocles gutturalis. The sequence continues at coordinate 60,311 of NW_010145878.1, read as the reverse complement.
TGTGGGTCCCTTCTGAACGACCCCAGGCTTCAGGGACCTGGAATGCAAGACCTTCACCACCAAACCCCCTGCTTCACACCTGACCGCTTTCAATGCGCTCACCAAGCCAGTGCTGACACCTTCTGTGCCACCAACTCTGCCTCGTTTACTTTTTGGCGGCTCTCACCTAAGGACTAAAGGGTAAAAAAAATAATCCCCTTTTGTCTTCAACTTCTGAAGCCTGACAGACAGTGGCAAGTGATAGTAAAGAAGAAGGGCTCTGGATCCACTGCAGTTTAAGAAAGGGGGAAAAGAAATAAAGAAGAGTTTTGATTCATAAGACTGCTCCTCCAGGAGCTGTTCAGGCAGGATGGAGATTTCCGCCTCCGCATCCAACAATCAGAGCTCAGGAAGTGAATTATTAGAGGAACATTTTCCCCCTTGCACAGAATAATCCCCTGCAACCTCACGGCTCTGTCTGAAAGACTGCAGCAGCTCCTTCATAAGTGTCTCTAATACGGAGGCCAGCTACTGTTCTTGGCAGTGGTAAAGTAACTCTGGTGTAGCACCATTGATTTCAGAGTGTGACTCGTGCTTTCCTTCGGTGCAAATGACAAGAGACTCAAGCATTTATTTCTGCTTCCCACGGTACCCCGCTACAAAAGATCAATCCTGCCCGAGTAAAACGGAGAGCTGCAAGCACTTGAATTTAATTCAGGCAGACAGTGTGCTCCTCTCTGCAAGCAGTGCCAGGGCTCTGGCATCTGCAAAGGTTCCGTGTGACGCAGGAAACCTGAGTCAGGCCCAGAAAGACACGACCGATAAGGGCAGGAACCGGGAGGCAGGACACATCTGACAGACAGCATGGGCCTAGAGTGTGCTGTGTTCCCCTCGCGTCAGCACAGGGCGGGGGGATGTGATGTGGTTTGACATGAGCAGCAGCAATACAACTTTCCTCCTTCCAAAACAGCAAGTTTCCAACTCCATCCCCTGTTCTCAATACAGCCAGCAAATTGCCAAATAGACTTTTTTTTTCTAGCCTGGTCTCCCATCAAACCAGGTTTAGGTGATAAGTGTGTGTGCACACTCACATGTGTGTGTCTATATCCTTTCCCTTTTTCCTTATCCTCCTGTAATTTTGAACTCACTGGACAATCCAAGTCTAATCTGGCAGAGGCAGAGGTCTCAAAGAGGCTAAACCCCAAGAGATCTGGCAAAAAGACATATTTGATCAGGAGTGGCAGACATTACAATGAAAAGAAAATGTGAAGTGTCAGCTCAACCCTTACTACACAGTAGAGACAACACCCCAGAAGGGACTGAACCACAGAGAGCCTTGCAAGCAGGCTTCCCCTGAGCTGCACGCAGACAAGACCCTTCAAGCTCTGCTTCAGATTTCCTTCCCGAGCTGCCTCCCCCCAGCACCCTGCTGTCTCCAGAGCTGCCTTCAGCTCCATCACAGCTGCCAGGGTAAACTGTTAATCGGGTGAATTGATTATGGCCCCACTGGTCTCAAAAAGGCATCTTTGACCTTGGGAGAACTTTGGCATGAGCCAGTATCTCTTTCACAGATCCACTGATACCTAACCTGGATGTGCCCATTTACTGACGCACCTGAATTTGGCTCGACTTGTACCAATACATGAGCCTTAGGTCACAGGCCTGCAGTAGAATCACGACTGAGTTTCCAGCTGCTCTCTCCTAAATCCAGGCCTCAGCCTCATCTTATCATCATCTCACTCCCCTGCAGTGCCTCCGATCCACGGGCAGAGGCAGCCTCCCTGTGCCAGGCACTGTACAAACACAACCATCGCTGGCTGCCTCGACTTGCTCACCATCGGCTCAGACAACAACTTTTTTTTTGAATTTGCCTAAACCTCCCCACTATGCCAGGACTTGGCCTTTTCTCAGCAATTATCTCCTGCGAGGGGGAAAAAAGCGGCTTGGTGTTCAGCTGT